>NC_086320.1:2996134-3296134 GCF_036172605.1 Pelobates fuscus
ACAGGTTATATCTGGGGGTTCAGTGTCTATATATTGGGCTGTATGATATTGGGGTCCCCCCAGCCCCCCTGACCTGGTACACTGAGGCCTTGGGGAGGTCCAGGCAGACGGTGCAGCACAGGACGCCGTACAGTATGATATTGGGGGTCACTGGTTATATCTGGGGGTTCAGTGTCTATATATTGGGCTGTATGATATTGGGGTCCCCCCGCCCCCCTGACCTGGTACACTGAGGCCTTGGGGAGGTCCAGGCAGACGGTGCAGCACAGGACGCCGTACAGTATGATATTGGGGGTCACTGGTTATATCTGGGGGTTCAGTGTCTATATATTGGGCTGTATGATATTGGGGTCCCCCCAGCCCCCCTGACCTGGTACACTGAGGCCTTGGGGAGGTCCAGGCAGACGGTGCAGCACAGGACGCCGTACAGTATGATATTGGGGGTCACTGGTTATATCTGGGGGTTCAGTGTCTATATATTGGGCTGTATGATATTGGGGTCCCCCAGCCCCCCTGACCTGGTACACTGAGGCCTTGGGGAGGTCCAGGCAGACGGTGCAGCACAGGACGCCGTACAGTATGATATTGGGGGTCACTGGTTATATCTGGGGGTTCAGTGTCTATATATTGGGCTGTATGATATTGGGGTCCCCCAGCCCCCCTGACCTGGTACACTGAGGCCTTGGGGAGGTCCAGGCAGACGGTGCAGCACAGGACGCCGTACAGTATGATATTGGGGGTCACTGGTTATATCTGGGGGTTCAGTGTCTATATATTGGGCTGTATGATATTGGGGTCCCCCAGCCCCCCTGACCTGGTACACTGAGGCCTTGGGGAGGTCCAGGCAGACGGTGCAGCACAGGACGCCGTACAGTATGATATTGGGGGTCACTGGTTATATCTGGGGGTTCAGTGTCTATATATTGGGCTGTATGATATTGGGGTCCCCCCAGCCCCCCTGACCTGGTACACTGAGGCCTTGGGGAGGTCCAGGCAGACGGTGCAGCACAGGACGCCGTACAGTATGATATTGGGGGTCACTGGTTATATCTGGGGGTTCAGTGTCTATATATTGGGCTGTATGATATTGGGGTCCCCCCAGCCCCCCTGACCTGGTACACTGAGGCCTTGGGGAGGTCCAGGCAGACGGTGCAGCACAGGACGCCGTACAGTATGATATTGGGGGTCACTGGTTATATCTGGGGGTTCAGTGTCTATATATTGGGCTGTATGATATTGGGGTCCCCCCAGCCCCCCTGACCTGGTACACTGAGGCCTTGGGGAGGTCCAGGCAGACGGTGCAGCACAGGACGCCGTACAGTATGATATTGGGGGTCACTGGTTATATCTGGGGGTTCAGTGTCTATATATTGGGCTGTATGATATTGGGGTCCCCCCAGCCCCCCTGACCTGGTACACTGAGGCCTTGGGGAGGTCCAGGCAGACGGTGCAGCACAGGACGCCGTACAGTATGATATTGGGGGTCACTGGTTATATCTGGGGGTTCAGTGTCTATATATTGGGCTGTATGATATTGGGGTCCCCCCAGCCCCCCTGACCTGGTACACTGAGGCCTTGGGGAGGTCCAGGCAGACGGTGCAGCACAGGACGCCGTACAGTATGATATTGGGGGTCACTGGTTATATCTGGGGGTTCAGTGTCTATATATTGGGCTGTATGATATTGGGGTCCCCCCAGCCCCCCTGACCTGGTACACTGAGGCCTTGGGGAGGTCCAGGCAGACGGTGCAGCACAGGACGCCGTACAGTATGATATTGGGGGTCACTGGTTATATCTGGGGGTTCAGTGTCTATATATTGGGCTGTATGATATTGGGGTCCCCCAGCCCCCCTGACCTGGTACACTGAGGCCTTGGGGAGGTCCAGGCAGACGGTGCAGCACAGGACGCCGTACAGTATGATATTGGGGGTCACTGGTTATATCTGGGGGTTCAGTGTCTATATATTGGGCTGTATGATATTGGGGTCCCCCCAGCCCCCTGACCTGGTACACTGAGGCCTTGGGGAGGTCCAGGCAGACGGTGCAGCACAGGACGCCGTACAGTATGATATTGGGGGTCACTGGTTATATCTGGGGGTTCAGTGTCTATATATTGGGCTGTATGATATTGGGGTCCCCCCAGCCCCCCTGACCTGGTACACTGAGGCCTTGGGGAGGTCCAGGCAGACGGTGCAGCACAGGACGCCGTACAGTATGATATTGGGGGTCACTGGTTATATCTGGGGGTTCAGTGTCTATATATTGGGCTGTATGATATTGGGGTCCCCCCAGCCCCCCTGACCTGGTACACTGAGGCCTTGGGGAGGTCCAGGCAGACGGTGCAGCACAGGACGCCGTACAGTATGATATTGGGGGTCACTGGTTATATCTGGGGGTTCAGTGTCTATATATTGGGCTGTATGATATTGGGGTCCCCCCAGCCCCCCTGACCTGGTACACTGAGGCCTTGGGGAGGTCCAGGCAGACGGTGCAGCACAGGACGCCGTACAGTATGATATTGGGGGTCACTGGTTATATCTGGGGGTTCAGTGTCTATATATTGGGCTGTATGATATTGGGGTCCCCCCAGCCCCCCTGACCTGGTACACTGAGGCCTTGGGGAGGTCCAGGCAGACGGTGCAGCACAGGACGCCGTACAGTATGATATTGGGGGTCACTGGTTATATCTGGGGGTTCAGTGTCTATATATTGGGCTGTATGATATTGGGGTCCCCCAGCCCCCCTGACCTGGTACACTGAGGCCTTGGGGAGGTCCAGGCAGACGGTGCAGCACAGGACGCCGTACAGTATGATATTGGGGGTCACTGGTTATATCTGGGGGTTCAGTGTCTATATATTGGGCTGTATGATATTGGGGTCCCCCCAGCCCCCCTGACCTGGTACACTGAGGCCTTGGGGAGGTCCAGGCAGACGGTGCAGCACAGGACGCCGTACAGTATGATATTGGGGGTCACTGGTTATATCTGGGGGTTCAGTGTCTATATATTGGGCTGTATGATATTGGGGTCCCCCCAGCCCCCCTGACCTGGTACACTGAGGCCTTGGGGAGGTCCAGGCAGACGGTACAGCACAGGACGCCGTACAGTATGATATTGGGGGTCACTGGTTATATCTGGGGGTTCAGTGTCTATATATTGGGCTGTATGATATTGGGGTCCCCCCAGCCCCCCTGACCTGGTACACTGAGGCCTTGGGGAGGTCCAGGCAGACGGTGCAGCACAGGACGCCGTACAGTATGATATTGGGGGTCACTGGTTATATCTGGGGGTTCAGTGTCTATATATTGGGCTGTATGATATTGGGGTCCCCCAGCCCCCCTGACCTGGTACACTGAGGCCTTGGGGAGGTCCAGGCAGACGGTGCAGCACAGGACGCCGTACAGTATGATATTGGGGGTCACTGGTTATATCTGGGGGTTCAGTGTCTATATATTGGGCTGTATGATATTGGGGTCCCCCCAGCCCCCCTGACCTGGTACACTGAGGCCTTGGGGAGGTCCAGGCAGACGGTGCAGCACAGGACGCCGTACAGTATGATATTGGGGGTCACTGGTTATATCTGGGGGTTCAGGGTCTATATATTGGGCTAGATGATATTGGGGTCCCCCAGCCCCCCTGACCTGGTACACTGAGGCCTTGGGGAGGTCCAGGCAGACGGTGCAGCACAGGACTCCGTACAGTATGATATTGGGGGTCACTGGTTATATCTGGGGGTTCAGTGTCTATATATTGGGCTGTATGATATTGGGGTCCCCCAGCCCCCCTGACCTGGTACACTGAGGCCTTGGGGAGGTCCAGGCAGACTGTGCAGCACAGGACGCCGTACAGTATGATATTGGGGGTCACTGGTTATATCTGGGGGTTCAGTGTCTATATATTGGGCTGTATGATATTGGGGTCCCCCAGCCCCCCTGACCTGGTACACTGAGGCCTTGGGGAGGTCCAGGCAGACGGTGCAGCACAGGACTCCGTACAGTATGATATTGGGGGTCACTGGTTATATCTGGGGGTTCAGTGTCTATATATTGGGCTGTATGATATTGGGGTCCCCCAGCCCCCCCTGACCTGGTACACTGAGGCCTTGGGGAGGTCCAGGCAGACTGTGCAGCACAGGACGCCGTACAGTATGATATTGGGGGTCACTGGTTATATCTGGGGGTTCAGTGTCTATATATTGGGCTGTATGATATTGGGGTCCCCCAGCCCCCCTGACCTGGTACACTGAGGCCTTGGGGAGGTCCAGGCAGACGGTGCAGCACAGGACGCCGTACAGTATGATATTGGGGGTCACTGGTTATATCTGGGGGTTCAGTGTCTATATATTGGGCTGTATGATATTGGGGTCCCCCAGCCCCCTGACCTGGTACACTGAGGCCTTGGGGAGGTCCAGGCAGACGGTGCAGCACAGGACTCCGTACAGTATGATATTGGGGGTCACTGGTTATATCTGGGGGTTCAGTGTCTATATATTGGGCTGTATGATATTGGGGTCCCCCAGCCCCCCTGACCTGGTACACTGAGGCCTTGGGGAGGTCCAGGCAGACGGTGCAGCACAGGACGCCGTACAGTATGATATTGGGGGTCACTGGTTATATCTGGGGGTTCAGTGTCTATATATTGGGCTGTATGATATTGGGGTCCCCCCAGCCCCCCTGACCTGGTACACTGAGGCCTTGGGGAGGTCCAGGCAGACGGTGCAGCACAGGACGCCGTACAGTATGATATTGGGGGTCACTGGTTATATCTGGGGGTTCAGTGTCTATATATTGGGCTGTATGATATTGGGGTCCCCCAGCCCCCCTGACCTGGTACACTGAGGCCTTGGGGAGGTCCAGGCAGACGGTGCAGCACAGGACGCCGTACAGTATGATATTGGGGGTCACTGGTTATATCTGGGGGTTCAGTGTCTATATATTGGGCTGTATGATATTGGGGTCCCCCCAGCCCCCCTGACCTGGTACACTGAGGCCTTGGGGAGGTCCAGGCAGACGGTGCAGCACAGGACGCCGTACAGTATGATATTGGGGGTCACTGGTTATATCTGGGGGTTCAGTGTCTATATATTGGGCTGTATGATATTGGGGTCCCCCCAGCCCCCCTGACCTGGTACACTGAGGCCTTGGGGAGGTCCAGGCAGACGGTACAGCACAGGACGCCGTACAGTATGATATTGGGGGTCACTGGTTATATCTGGGGGTTCAGTGTCTATATATTGGGCTGTATGATATTGGGGTCCCCCCAGCCCCCCTGACCTGGTACACTGAGGCCTTGGGGAGGTCCAGGCAGACGGTGCAGCACAGGACGCCGTACAGTATGATATTGGGGGTCACTGGTTATATCTGGGGGTTCAGTGTCTATATATTGGGCTGTATGATATTGGGGTCCCCCAGCCCCCCTGACCTGGTACACTGAGGCCTTGGGGAGGTCCAGGCAGACGGTGCAGCACAGGACGCCGTACAGTATGATATTGGGGGTCACTGGTTATATCTGGGGGTTCAGTGTCTATATATTGGGCTGTATGATATTGGGGTCCCCCCAGCCCCCTGACCTGGTACACTGAGGCCTTGGGGAGGTCCAGGCAGACGGTGCAGCACAGGACGCCGTACAGTATGATATTGGGGGTCACTGGTTATATCTGGGGGTTCAGGGTCTATATATTGGGCTAGATGATATTGGGGTCCCCCAGCCCCCCTGACCTGGTACACTGAGGCCTTGGGGAGGTCCAGGCAGACGGTGCAGCACAGGACTCCGTACAGTATGATATTGGGGGTCACTGGTTATATCTGGGGGTTCAGTGTCTATATATTGGGCTGTATGATATTGGGGTCCCCCAGCCCCCCTGACCTGGTACACTGAGGCCTTGGGGAGGTCCAGGCAGACTGTGCAGCACAGGACGCCGTACAGTATGATATTGGGGGTCACTGGTTATATCTGGGGGTTCAGTGTCTATATATTGGGCTGTATGATATTGGGGTCCCCCAGCCCCCCTGACCTGGTACACTGAGGCCTTGGGGAGGTCCAGGCAGACGGTGCAGCACAGGACGCCGTACAGTATGATATTGGGGGTCACTGGTTATATCTGGGGGTTCAGTGTCTATATATTGGGCTGTATGATATTGGGGTCCCCCCAGCCCCCCTGACCTGGTACACTGAGGCCTTGGGGAGGTCCAGGCAGACGGTGCAGCACAGGACGCCGTACAGTATGATATTGGGGGTCACTGGTTATATCTGGGGGTTCAGTGTCTATATATTGGGCTGTATGATATTGGGGTCCCCCAGCCCCCCTGACCTGGTACACTGAGGCCTTGGGGAGGTCCAGGCAGACGGTGCAGCACAGGACGCCGTACAGTATGATATTGGGGGTCACTGGTTATATCTGGGGGTTCAGTGTCTATATATTGGGCTGTATGATATTGGGGTCCCCCAGCCCCCCTGACCTGGTACACTGAGGCCTTGGGGAGGTCCAGGCAGACGGTGCAGCACAGGACGCCGTACAGTATGATATTGGGGGTCACTGGTTATATCTGGGGGTTCAGTGTCTATATATTGGGCTGTATGATATTGGGGTCCCCCCAGCCCCCCTGACCTGGTACACTGAGGCCTTGGGGAGGTCCAGGCAGACGGTGCAGCACAGGACGCCGTACAGTATGATATTGGGGGTCACTGGTTATATCTGGGGGTTCAGTGTCTATATATTGGGCTGTATGATATTGGGGTCCCCCCAGCCCCCCTGACCTGGTACACTGAGGCCTTGGGGAGGTCCAGGCAGACGGTGCAGCACAGGACGCCGTACAGTATGATATTGGGGGTCACTGGTTATATCTGGGGGTTCAGTGTCTATATATTGGGCTGTATGATATTGGGGTCCCCCCAGCCCCCCTGACCTGGTACACTGAGGCCTTGGGGAGGTCCAGGCAGACGGTGCAGCACAGGACGCCGTACAGTATGATATTGGGGGTCACTGGTTATATCTGGGGGTTCAGTGTCTATATATTGGGCTGTATGATATTGGGGTCCCCCAGCCCCCCTGACCTGGTACACTGAGGCCTTGGGGAGGTCCAGGCAGACGGTGCAGCACAGGACGCCGTACAGTATGATATTGGGGGTCACTGGTTATATCTGGGGGTTCAGTGTCTATATATTGGGCTGTATGATATTGGGGTCCCCCAGCCCCCCCTGACCTGGTACACTGAGGCCTTGGGGAGGTCCAGGCAGACGGTGCAGCACAGGACGCCGTACAGTATGATATTGGGGGTCACTGGTTATATCTGGGGGTTCAGTGTCTATATATTGGGCTGTATGATATTGGGGTCCCCCCAGCCCCCCTGACCTGGTACACTGAGGCCTTGGGGAGGTCCAGGCAGACGGTGCAGCACAGGACGCCGTACAGTATGATATTGGGGGTCACTGGTTATATCTGGGGGTTCAGTGTCTATATATTGGGCTGTATGATATTGGGGTCCCCCCAGCCCCCCTGACCTGGTACACTGAGGCCTTGGGGAGGTCCAGGCAGACGGTGCAGCACAGGACGCCGTACAGTATGATATTGGGGGTCACTGGTTATATCTGGGGGTTCAGTGTCTATATATTGGGCTGTATGATATTGGGGTCCCCCCAGCCCCCCTGACCTGGTACACTGAGGCCTTGGGGAGGTCCAGGCAGACGGTGCAGCACAGGACGCCGTACAGTATGATATTGGGGGTCACTGGTTATATCTGGGGGTTCAGTGTCTATATATTGGGCTGTATGATATTGGGGTCCCCCCAGCCCCCCTGACCTGGTACACTGAGGCCTTGGGGAGGTCCAGGCAGACGGTGCAGCACAGGACGCCGTACAGTATGATATTGGGGGTCACTGGTTATATCTGGGGGTTCAGTGTCTATATATTGGGCTGTATGATATTGGGGTCCCCCCAGCCCCCCTGACCTGGTACACTGAGGCCTTGGGGAGGTCCAGGCAGACGGTGCAGCACAGGACGCCGTACAGTATGATATTGGGGGTCACTGGTTATATCTGGGGGTTCAGTGTCTATATATTGGGCTGTATGATATTGGGGTCCCCCAGCCCCCCTGACCTGGTACACTGAGGCCTTGGGGAGGTCCAGGCAGACGGTGCAGCACAGGACGCCGTACAGTATGATATTGGGGGTCACTGGTTATATCTGGGGGTTCAGTGTCTATATATTGGGCTGTATGATATTGGGGTCCCCCAGCCCCCCTGACCTGGTACACTGAGGCCTTGGGGAGGTCCAGGCAGACGGTGCAGCACAGGACGCCGTACAGTATGATATTGGGGGTCACTGGTTATATCTGGGGGTTCAGTGTCTATATATTGGGCTGTATGATATTGGGGTCCCCCCCAGCCCCCCTGACCTGGTACACTGAGGCCTTGGGGAGGTCCAGGCAGACGGTGCAGCACAGGACGCCGTACAGTATGATATTGGGGGTCACTGGTTATATCTGGGGGTTCAGTGTCTATATATTGGGCTGTATGATATTGGGGTCCCCCAGCCCCCCTGACCTGGTACACTGAGGCCTTGGGGAGGTCCAGGCAGACGGTGCAGCACAGGACGCCGTACAGTATGATATTGGGGGTCACTGGTTATATCTGGGGGTTCAGTGTCTATATATTGGGCTGTATGATATTGGGGTCCCCCAGCCCCCCTGACCTGGTACACTGAGGCCTTGGGGAGGTCCAGGCAGACGGTGCAGCACAGGACGCCGTACAGTATGATATTGGGGGTCACTGGTTATATCTGGGGGTTCAGTGTCTATATATTGGGCTGTATGATATTGGGGTCCCCCCCAGCCCCCCTGACCTGGTACACTGAGGCCTTGGGGAGGTCCAGGCAGACGGTGCAGCACAGGACGCCGTACAGTCGCTCCTCCAGGCGGACGGTCCCGGGTTCGGGGTTCTCTCGGGGCCGTTTTTTGGGGGGCCCCTCGGGGGGGTCGGGCTCTGGGGGGAGCAGTAGGAGCCGGGGGGGTCCCGCCAGTCCCGGGGGGTCCTCCTGGCCGGCGGCGGATGACGAGGCCAGCTGACCCTCCTCCATCCTGCGCTCAGGCCGCCATCTTGCTCTCCTCGTCTTCTCCCGCAGCGACACGCCCACCGCTACGTCACCGGAAACGCCACCTCACTTCCTGTCGGCGCCGAGGCCGCGGCGGCCATGTTTGTGGTGGGAGACACTGAGAAAGCATTGACATTAACCCAAACTAGTACTGGCCGCAACTAACTAGTACTAACCAGAACTGACCAATACTAACCACAACTAACTAGTACTGACCACAACTACCCAGAACTATCCGCAACTAATACTGAACACAGCTAACCACAACTAACTAGTACTAACCACAACTACCCAAAACTAACCACAACTAGTACTAACCAGAACTAACTAGTACTAACCACAACTAACTAGTACTAACCAGAACTGACCAAAACTAACCACAACTAACTAGTACTGCCCACAACTAACTAGTACTAACCAGAACTGACCGCAACTAACCACAACTAACTAGTACTGACAACAACTACCCAGAACTAAACACAACTAGTACTAACCAGAACTAACTAGTACTAACTGTTGTAGAATTATTGACTTCATAAGATTATCTTAAGAGAATGCTGTGTCAGGAGGAAATGAGTTTCAGCGGAACAATGAGTTTCTGTTTAATGAAACATTGTTCCAACTGAGCTACATGTTGGTCTTAATAAAATATGTGTCAGCTGAATCGTAAAATGTGTATTTACTAAAAGAACCTTGAAAACTAACTTTGAAACTAATAATGCCAACTACTCAAAATTGCTGCCAAAGCCCCCCTCCCATCGAGTGGACACCTCGTGCTAATGGGATGACACCTACGTCCCGTGTCCACTCTCGTGACAAGGATGTCACCACCTCTTGATGGGAGGGCATTTAAATAACCACTTAACACCTAAACCAATTATTAATGCATAAATCAATGTTATCTCTGACAATGCTTATGATGTAATTGTGCTTTATAAGGGTCTGCGCACCCATTTTTTAAGCTAAGCCATTAAAGCTTCCGAAGTTCGTTCATTAACCTGAACCCTGTGTCTCGGTGTGAATTTACTTCCGCGTGCACGCTCTTTATTATTTTTAATTTGGACAGGAACAGATAGTCATTCAAACTTATTGGTTTGCAGAAAAGAATCCACATCAATTTGGCGCCCAACGTAGGGCTCTGGGTTATGCCCTGCCCGGACAGCTGTCCAAGAAGACGCTGGGTGGATGAATCCTGGGGGGAAGGAAAAGAGCCTGATCACCTCTGAGTACACGGTAGAGATTGCTGTAGCACCTAGCCGGTATGTTCCTGCCCCTGTGATTGACCTGTCCCAGTGTATGTGACTGCTGCCGAGAGGACATCAAAGTCAGGTAATAACTTGCCCAGAGTCCTTGTATTGTTATTGATACCCTAGTTTACCATCTGTTGCCTGGGTGTGTTTGTATTTAGTTTAGTCCCCGGGGGGTGTGTGAGTGCCTGTTTACCCCCTTTTAGGTGCCGGGTGGCTTTGGCAGTAAGGAGGGGGGGGCCTGGTGGAAGTCTGTGAAGATTCACTACTTTCTCAGGTCCAGGGTGTCACTTTGAGGGCCTGGCTAGCCTCATAGTGCACATTACTCTGCTTGCAGAGTGTAGGACACTTCAGCCTCGAGCGCTGATGCTGATAGTGTTCTGTTAAGCCTAGGGCAGCACAAAACCAGGATACACCACTGGTCACCACCCCTGGTCCCCACCCTACCACTGCCCCTGTTTACACAGTCTTAAATGCTGTGGGGTTTTTGTATTGTTTGTTGGCCGATTTAGTGGCCGTGGACCACCCTGATAGAGGGTTGGGGTTCTGTATTGTGTTTCACTATGATTATTACTGTGTTATGGTTGACGACCCAGAGAAGGGTTGGGTGACAGCCTAGAGAAAGGCTGAGATTATTCATGTATTGACCTGACTGGATCAGGAGTTATTTGCTGTGTTTTACTGTTTATATGCGCATCGTTCTAATATGTACATGGCCATATTACTTTCTGCTATTCTGTGGATTTTGTTCAATTGTTGCTATAGTGTGGGTACCCTAGGTGTGTGTGGTGTATTGTCTAAATGTTGTGTTTTTGTGTCTCTTTGCTCACAATAATTGTAACGTAACTGCCCTTCTGTCTTGTTACTTTACGGCGCTGACATGGTTAAACTTCATGCCTGCAGTTTTTCTCGTTTCTCTCTCTCTCTCAATCCCCCTCCCCTTACCCCCCCCCCCCCCCCTTCAGTGAGGAAAGTGGCAAGTCTGTGTTCAGTGAAGTATCAAGGTTGCTCAGCTATTCTATATTGTGTTTTGTGATAAGGCAGTGAAGATTGTGGGGGAGACTCGCTCACAAGAATGCATTCCAACTTTCTGAGGCTGTATTTTCTTTCGCGGTGCAAAGTATTTTCTCCAAGACTGGTGTATAAGATAGGGAGTCGGGGATGTAGCTCAGTGTTGATTACGAAGGTTAGGAAAGTGAATCTGATACAAGAATAGAGGAATATTTAGACGTGTTAAGTGTAAAGGCAAGTGTGAATTGTTGCAATACTATGCAATGTGGACAGAGGGAATATGCGAAGTTGTTAAGTTAGTATGTGAAGAGAAAAGTGATTAATGGCTGTTGGATGATAAGGTAAATTGGTTGAATTCCGTGAGTTTATTTTGCATCATGTTATTTTAAAGTACATGTTTCTAGAGACAGCTTTATGGGCTGTTAAATGCATAATGTTCTCAACTGTCTTATTTAACCCGCCAAGTCTGTTCATAGTTTAGTATTTCATTTTGCTGAACAGAATGTTGCTTCTCTGACTTATTTTATTAGTTATAATATAGTGTAATGTTGAAAGTACGTCAGCCAACACCCTAAAAAAAGATGGCGCCTAGTACAGAAGGAGGATGGCCCTGCCAGTCCCGTGACCTCTACCTAATTACCATTGTCTACAGTCACATACGCTCCTAAAGTAACGTCACTTCTGCCCTTACCATGACCTCATCTCCGGTCTCTTCCTTTCCCACACATATCATGGTCGTCACTTCCACCCTTGCCATCATTTCCTTCCCCGCCCCTGTCATGGCTGCCTCCATCATGAGGCCTACCCCTATCATGCTCATCCTATCTTAGGATATGCTGTTTTCCTTGAACTCTACATATTCTGAACAGGAAAGTTACAATTACTAAAACATTCCTGCTATTTGTTTCCCTGTATCAGAAATGTGTCTGTGACAATAATAATTAATGACGTGTAAGTAACAAATGTGTTTTAACCTTGTGTACAAAAAATTGATAATATGCTGGAAAAGGGTTATCTTAAAGAATATTTACTCAAATAAAACTGGAAACCAAAAAAGGTATATTAACCCCTTAAGGATTCCCTTTTATTCCAGAAGTTTGGTCCTTAAGGGGTTAATGTATAGCTATTTATAAAGCTTAACAAAAATCTCCATTATCTTTTTCATTTATCTCGCAGAAAACAATGCTATTTGTCTATTTTGTATGTTTTAATGCATTATCAGTGAAGAGTAAAATAAGTTTTATCCCCTTTGCGAGAACTAAAATTGGGATAATGTATATTTGTGATGTATGTACGAATTATATTTTGAGATATGTCATATAAAAAAAAAAAAAAAAAGGAGAGAGTCAGGGATAGCGTCTGTCTCCACAGGCAAAAGTCTGTCATGGGAGATGTAGTGGGTTAGCCACTGCGGGATACCCACGGAGTGAAGCGTTCGAGGCCTGTTCAGACAGATGTGCTTGTTAGCCTTTTATTATTTTTCTATAGGGAAAGCATAGGGTCAGTTAATAGTTGTTGTAAATGGGCTATTTGCGGCCTCCATAGCGGAAGAGAATCCTACCTGCCTCCTCATTTCTACCTGGTCCTGAATGCTGATGGATCCTTATTCTCCCCCCCCCCCATCAGTCCTACAGATCTCGTCACCCTCATCCTCTCCTTTACCACCCTCCCTCTCCAGTCCATTTCTCCCGTCCGATCTTCCTCCCTTCCGCCCGTCCCCCATTGCTACATCACCTGCCTGCTCCCCTACCTGCTCACCTCCTCTTGCTCCTCCCACTAATCCCTCCCCTTCGTCTGTCTCCCCTCCTACTGCTCTGTCATGGGCGTTACCAGTAATTCCTGTCTCTTCCGGGTTGCCGGACTGTAACCACCCCCCCCCTCTGACACGGTCTCATTACGCTACATAATGCGACCGCGCCAGACAACAGACGTTGGATTAATGAACAGCGTACCGCGGAATTAAACCGGCTGCCACTCTTCTCTACAATTTTCCTGTGTACCGAACCGGACTTGTACTCGACTGACCTCCTTCTCCTTCCCTCGATCACGGCTAGTACTTCGACTCCTCTCGACCTCTCTCCAACGGAACCTCCCCGGAGGGGACTCTGGGACCAACTTAAAGCCTCTGGAAGCTAAGTTACTTTACTTGTGTTATACGAACTTTTCCACTGACTTCTGAGCACACAAGCTTTAGCCTGCTCGCACGTTCTCCTATCGTTATAGGAGTAATTCCTATTCATTAACCCTTCAGTCTCCAGCTGATATGTTTTCTACCAATTAAGCTAAAACAAATCTCTGCAAGTTAATCTCCATTACCTTCCCTTCATTGAATTATTGCTGCAATTCAATTGTATACGATAGTCTAAGAATCCACTCACCAATACTGAAGTATTTAAAGATACAGTACCTATGTTTTCTTCAATCAAAATATTAAAGACACAGTATCAGTGAATTCTCAAGTGAACTGTCATCTCTTTATTTTCAATATATCACATTCACATCTATTTAAACTGAAATCTGCAGTTGAGCTCCATCTTACTCTATGTGAACGTGACATGCTCCTTCTTCTCCTCCTCCCTCATCTCCTGTCCTTCCTACTCCACCTTCTCCTCCTCCTACTCCTCCCGTCCCTCCTACTCCACCTTCTCCTCCTCCCACTCCACCTGCTACTCATTCCTCCATTTCCCCCACCACCATATCTATATCCTTTATATCCCCCCCTCCCTTCCTAATCCCTACCCATCTCCTCCGCCCTACCCGTGCCCCGCCCTGGCACCTGCCCAAATGGCCTGGCCATTCTCCTACCCTTACCCCGCAACTCCGCCCTATTCAGCCACTTCCCATTTACCTTCCATTGCCACACCCCCGACCCCGATCACGCCTACCCTGCCTCAACCTGCTCAAGTCGTGCCCACATCCAATATGGCAGCCCCCAGTGGTGTGGCACCTCTAATGCCGGTCCTTCCAAATGATTTTTTTTGGACACAAGCTAATAATTCTTGCTCCTCATGATATTAATTCTATTCTCTATTGTATCCAGCCAAAGCACCTTACCTCTCTAAGACATTTCCGCCCACAGACAACTCTGCCTCTACCTGACAACGTCATATTTCGAAGAAATGTTATTCCGGCCACTCTTCTGCCACTTCCCAGGGACGAATACCACACTATTGGTACAATCTTGACATAGACCCTGACGTCCAGGACCAGATCCACACTACGAAAAATAATTATTCAGACTGGTGGAGGTACGCCTCATCATGACAGACCTGGTTTGGGGACTCTGGAAGTAAGACACATGTGGCAACACTGGGAGGTGGCTGTCCCTCATGTTTTCTTCACTAAGTCCCCAGAAATCTCATGAAAGGAACTTGAATATCAGCTCTCTACAGAGGGGGGGTCAACAAGAGAACTGTGAATGGAAAGGGAGATACCCTCAATATCACACAGAAATGGTTGCTTTGAACAGATGAAAGAGGAAACAAGACACCTCTCAACAGTGCATGCAGTAGCTTTGCCAGATCCTGACTCCACTCTGTTTGTGGATAGCTGTAAATTTGCGGATGAAAAGGGAAGGTACCATACTGGATTTGCTGTTGCTACAGAAGATCAGGTACGTCAAGCATCTTCACTTTCCTCACCCACATCTGCTCAAGACGCTGGATTGACAGCCTTCTCAGTGGCATGCAAAATGTCTGAAGGAAGACGTGCTAATATCTACACTGACTCAAGATATGCCCTGGGTGTGGCAAATGATTTCGGATCAATCTGGAAGACAAGAAGATTTCACACAGCGACTGGCACGCCAGTTAAGCATAGCACGGCTATTAAGAAGTTGGTGGATGCCCTACTCCTGCTGAAGAAGTGGCCATACTGAAGGTGAAGGCCCACGGAAAACTGAATTTAGAAGAAGCACTACTCAGCCGACCAAGCTGCCGAACAAGCCGCAAGTGCACCAATGGAAGTGGACAGAAGAGTGTCCGCTAAAGAAACTTCTATACTCACCATGTAGATCCTATCCGCAGATCTCAAGCTCCTGAAAGAATGACAAGCAGCTGCTGACCCTGAAGAAATACAAAGCTGGAAAACAGAAAGGGGCAACCCTTAAAGACGGGCTGTACTCCAACACTCTCAAGTTCTGTTTACCCCCAAAAAAACATGTACTGGGCAGTGGTCCAGTGGGCCCATGGAGCTTTATACCAATCCAAGACCCTCATGATCCCTTTCAAGAATCCAAGTGACTATGTCCAGGTACCAAAGAGTTGCCGGTTCAAATATGCAATAGTTATAATAGACATTTTGTCAGGATGACCAGAGGCCTAGCTGGTCATCAATGTGACAACCAAGACCATATACCCAGTAATGCATCGTGAAAGTTCAGAGATCATTCAGTGGATTCACCATTCCAGATTCAAGACACTCTCTGCAAACATGGGAAGTAACATTTGTTGATCTTGACAAACCCTTGACTCTAAAGGAAAAGTTACTTGTTAGGGAAGAAATTATCAACAAGTAGGTGTTTTGATGGCCATAATAACGCCTGACCACCTGCCATCGATGGAAAGCCGAGGACCCCAAAAGGAGACCCCGTGAAGCTAAAGAGATCCAGACGCCAAGCTTCTTCAGGATTATCTGCCCATCTTGAGTTTGTGGTGATATTAATATTGACTAAATTATCTAAGTCCACCTACACTGACGTAGCATGGGACAGGTTTCATACTATGATGAATAAGTAAATGTGCCCTAGCCAAGGTTATGTCCAACTGCATCCAACTATTACATCCAACTGCACTTTGCAATAACACCAAGCTAGCGGTCATGGGGTTTCTGTGTCTTTGGGCTAACAAGTCTTCTGGTATTAACAAATAAAGTTTATCTTTTAGTAACTAACATTTTAAGGGGGGACTGTTGTAGAATTATTGACTTCATAAGATTATCTTAAGAGAATGCTGTGTCAGGAGGAAATGAGTTTCAGCGGAACAATGAGTTTCTTTTTAATGAAACATTGTTCCAACTGAGCTACATTTTGGTCCTAATAAAATATGTGTCAGCTGAATCGTAAAATGTGTATTTACTAAAAGAACATTGAAAACTAACTTTGAAACTAATAATGCCAACTACTCAAAATTGCTGCCAAAGCCCCCCTCCCATCGAGTGGACACCTCGTGCTAACAGGTTGACACCTACGTCCCGTGTCAAGGATGTCACCACCTCTTGATGGGAGGGCATTTAACTAACCACTTAACACCTAAACCAATTATTAATGCATAAATCAATGTTATCTCTGACAATGCTTATGATGTAATTGTGCTTTATAAGGGTCTGTGCACCCATTGTTTAAGCTAAGCCATTAAAGCTTCCGAAGTTCGTTCATTAACCTGAACCCTGTGTCTCAGTGTGATGTTACTTCTGCGTGAACACAACTTTATTATTTTTAATTTGGACAGGAACAGATAGTCATTCAAACTTATTGGTTTGCATAAAAGAATCTAGTACACTAACCACAACTAACCAGTAACCAAAAATTAACAAAACTAACCACAACTAACCAGAACTAACTAGTACTGACCACAACTTACCAGAACTAACTAGGACCGACCACAACTAACCAGAACTAACTAGTACTAACCACAACTAACCAGTAACCAGAAATGAACAAAACTAACCACAACTAACCAGAACTAACTAGTACTGATCACAACTTACCAGAACTAACTAGGACCGACCACAACTAACAGAACTAACTAGTACTAACCACAACTAACCAGTAACCAGAAATGAACAAAACTAACCAGAACTAAACAGAACTAACTAGGACCGACCACAACTAACCAGAACTAACTAGTACTGACCACAACTTACCAGAACTAACTAGGACCGACCACAACTAACCAGAACTAACTAGTACTGACCACAACTAGTACAAACCACAACTAACCAGTAACCAGAAATGAACAAAACTAACCACAACTAACCAGAACTAACCAGAACTAACTAGGACCGACCACAACTAACCAGAACTAACTAGTACTGACCACAACTAGTACTAACCACAACTAACCAGAACTAACTAGGACTAACCACAACTAACCACAACTAGTACTAACCACAACTAACTAGGACTAACCACAACAACCACTGCAGCTCTGAATGTGAGATTCAAAAAAAGGACAGCCACAATTAACCTCTGGGACCCGACAATCAGATCCACAGAGAGCCCTACACTTTGGGGGGAAAAAACAAAGAAGAGAAGAGCAGATCCCGGATCGGGGTCAAAAGCACTTTTATGCGCCCGTCTCAGCGGCAAGAACCTGGCAAGATGGCGCCGATGGAGGCCTATACCCTACAATCCTCAGACGAAGACAGCGTCTCTGATTCCTTCCATGTCCCCAACAAGGTACATACTACATTTCAGTAGCCTAAAGACCTAGGCAACGCAGCACCCGCCACGAAAGCTGATATAAAAGCATTAACGCATCAATGCGATGTTCGACGCCGATATGGCGCTTGTCCGTGGGGAAATCTCCACGCTTTCAGGCCGCGTGGTCTCCATTGAGGAGTCCCTCAGGGGCAGAAGGATGGCACAGGCGGTGACTGACACAGCCCTGGGACTCTTACAAAAGTAATGTGCAATGCTGACAGCACAAATAGCGGGAATGGAGGACAAAACTAAAGCCAGAAACCTACGGATCAGGGGAGTGCCCGAATCGGTTGTGAACCAGGAGCTGCCACACTATTGACTCCTGCTTTCGCATCCCAAAGCACCCAAGGCACCCGAGGAGGCACCCAGGGATGTGCTGATTAAATTTGTCAGGGACTCTGACCGGGGGGCCCTCATGGGAGCTACGAGAGGCTCTCCCACGGTTACATTTGAGGGAGCAAGCCTGACTTTCTATAGAGACTTATCACGGCATACTCTTACCTGGCGCAGATCCCTCCGCCACATCACCTCGCTGCTGAGGGGACATGCTATCCCCTATAAGTGGGGACCCCACCGCTTATCAACGGGACACGCTGGCAAGACGGTCCACCTGACACACAGAACCGAAGCACCCAAGTTTCTCCAGTCCCTGGGACTCCCGACGCTGGCAACAGCAACAGGATCCAGCCCAGCATGGAACGTCGACGAAATAACCCTGTTTGTACCCAGAGAAGCAACGCCGAGGACAACGGACTCCCTAACGCAGGATAAGTGATCGTAAACGCAAGTGCACCTTCAACCTGTCAAACAGGTGCCCTAATCCGGGACTATACACGGGACACTGAAAGTTAACTACACTTGCCGGGACTTCACTCTTATTTTGCAGGCAATGTGGCTTCTTAAGTTTAGTTATTGTTTTTACGTGTTTCCAGTTTCTAAATGTCTCAGGGTACCAGACATATTAATGACACTGGCTCTGTAAGCAGATGACCAGCGATGTTGGCTAAGCAGACCTCCCCCCCCCTCAAGCCAGTGCGGGGTCCCTTACCTCTACCCATAAGCTCCCCACTTAAGGAGCGATGATATACCACACACCCAGTTTGATAAGCTGGGCCCCGGCTAAGCACGCGCCTAGGCTAAGTCCGCAACCCTAACGCCTTTGAGCGGGGCGCATAACGCTATTCACTAGCCCCCTCCGAGATACTACATGTTTCCACTGTTCCTAGCACGAGGGAGTAAAGCATAGATTACCTTCTAAAAATCGGGTGGCATAGCACTTGTGCAACTATATATGTTATCTGTTGATTACCTGGAATGTATTTAATACATGTTATCCTTTATAAACATGTTGTAAAACGTATTTAATACTTGCATAACCACAAAATAAAGAATTACAAAAAATAAAAATAAAAAAATGAGTCAAATTACACAGCGTGAGAAAATTTCAAAGAACTTTCCCACGCTGTGTAAAATGACACAGAGCACTCTGATTGGTGGATTTCAAACCAACCAATCAGAGTGCTGTGACAGGTAAATGTAGAGACTTAAATGTAGAGACTTACCTGTCAGTCTCTTCATTTACCTGTCAGAGCATTCTGATTGGATGGCTTAAACCCACCAATCAGAGTGCTCTGAGCCTAATTGCAGGGCGGGGCATGGCTTTATAAGCTCAGTCTGCACGGATGAGGGAAAGCGGATACGGGAAAGCCAAAAGTCAGTAATACCAGTGTAACGGAGCTCCGTGTACTCCGACCGAGTACCCTCCGTTGATGGATGCTCCTAGCGCTCTCAGAGGACTCCAAGCACTGCAGACGACACCACAACCACCGCAGGCTCCACAACCGCCGTAGCTTAACTGGAGCCGCGCCGTCTTCCTTCCACCCTGGATTGGCTTCTGTCCTCCAGGACCGTGTGGGGAAGACCTCTCCTCCAGGAGAGCGTATCCGGAACAAGCTCTTACAAGAGCTAAGTGATTAAGAGCTCAGGGGAATATGCATCGCATAGCAATCCCCAGTGTGATATAGCAGTTCCCTCCAATAACGAGACACGGCTACGTATTGAGGGTCAGAAGAGGTCTCTGGTCTGGAACACCCAGCCTGGCTTTTATTGAGGTTACATGCAAATAGGACACTCCCAGGGGGAGGCATAAAATCACCAATCACACATCTGGTGCAGCCCACACATTCCTTCCCCTCAGATAAACAGTTAAACCAATTATTACATACAATAAAAATACAGTTTTTACACACACACTGTAACTTTAAAACCATACATTCAATTTCAATAAAAAATTCATATTCAGACTCAGCATCCATCAAACATAAACCCTTCCAAAAATCAGCCAAATCCCTCCAGCGGATCAAAAGTTAGCTGGAGGTCCATTTATGACCGACCGCAAGCACAATTTCCTGCCCAAAACAGTTCCATAGATTTGGGCTGTGCGGTCGGTCAATTTCATGCTGAAAAAACGACTAAGTCCCATTTCGAACGGGACTTAGTCTCTGGAGCTGCAAGTTCAGTATGGGAGAAGGTAAGGGTCAGCGGTGTTCGGCAAAATGTGTAGCCGATTTCAGTTCCACAGAATCTTTAGCATACACCGCTGACCGCATTCGAGTAAACCAAGATGGCCGCCGCCACGTGCTATTAACCTGCAGTAACCTCACAGCCTGGGAGGTAAATTGCCTGCACACTTTAACTTCTGGGTGGTCCGCCTGTGTGGTACTTGGTTCAGTAAGCCCTATTTACTGAACCAAGTGGGAGAGAGCCAGGGACAAGTTATTTTACCGGTCTGGGGACATAGTCTTAAAGGGACATTGTTCAGCAAAGTCACAATATGTCCCCAGACGGTTCTTAAAGGGCCATACACACCCAATAAATGTTAGTAAGTTTTCAGGGGCACAATCTTCCAGGGGCCATAGTCATGAGGCAGGAGGCTGGCAAACATGCTTCTCCACACTCCAGGGAAGCAGGGCAATTTCTCATTTAAAGGGCCAGTTACAAATAGCGATTTGTAACAACCAGAATACAGGGAAGTCAAAACGAAGCCAAAGTCAAAATTCTGTGAGGATATTTATGGGGTGATACATATTAAAAAATATATTTTCATAAAAATTATCATTATTAGATCAAAATTTGATATCTTGGCACTGTTTTCCCGATTAATTATTTAAAGCTGAGAATTACCCACTATTTTAATTCTCTTAGATCCTAGAGTAAGATTTCATTAGAAGATTTTTACTTCACACATTAATCACAAATTAATTATAAAAAAATATAATTTATTGTGACAATAATAATTAAAATAATATATGTAACAAGCGTGACAATAATCAGTGAATATTTAGGTATAACATAAGTATGCAATATGGCAGTGGTTTTAACACAATATAGACAGCTAAAAGCAACAGTTATATGCACCAGTTGTCAACAAGATTTACAATAGGCATGTGCATGGGGAAAATATTCGGCTCGGTTCGGCATTCCGAAATTCGGGACTTCATCAATTCGGAACTTTGGCAACTTCGGCATTTTGGCACTTGAACACTTCGGAACTTCGCCACTTCGGCACTTCGGATCTTAGACACTTCGGAACTTTGGCAACTTCGGAACTTCGGCAACTTCGGAACTCCGGCATTTCTGGACTTTTGTTGCAGCCGCTTTGTAAGTAACTCCCTAATTCCCACGATATTAGGGAGTTATCTACCAAAAGTCTGAAAGACCTAAATTGGCCTTTCAGCCAAATTTACTAATACTAAGTAAAAATTAGCCTGTAGCTGCTCACTGTTAAAAAAAAAATTCAAAATAAAAAAGGGTCCCCCCTCCCTGAGCGGGTGGGGGCCTTAAAGTAAAAAAAGGGGGAAGGACCTATTGTCCTCCCCACCGGCCCCCACCCCTGAGCGGCGGTGGGGGCCCTAAATAAAAATTGGGGGGGGAACCTAATGTCCTACACCCTGGCCCCCACCCCTGAGCGGCGGGTGGGGGCCCTAAATACAAATGGGGGACCTAATGTCTTCCCCCCTGGCCCCCACCCCTGAGCGGTGGGTGGGGGCCCTAAACAAGAACAAGGGGGGGACCTAATGTCCCCCACCCCTGAGCGGTGGGTGGGGGCCTAAACAAGAATAAAGGGGGGAGACCTATTGTCCTCCCCCTGGCCCCCACCCTTGAGCGGTGGGTGGGGGCCCTAAATACAAACTGGGGGGGACCAATTGTTCTCCCCCTGGCCCCCACCCCTGAGCGGTGGGTGGGGGCCAGGGGGGAGGACATTAGGTCCCCCCCTTGTTCTTGTTTAGGGCCCCCCTTGTTCTTGTTGTGAGCGGTGGGTGGGGGCCCTAAACAAGAATAAGGGGGGACCTATTGCAATAATAAAAAAATTAAAAAACGAGCGCAAAAAAAAATAATCCATCTTCACCCTGCGAGGGCTCAGCGCAGACTGAGCTCTGCAGGGCGGGGAAGGCTTATAAAGCCTTGCCCCGCCCTGCAATTAGGTTCAGGGCACTCTGATTGGTGGGTTTAAGCCATCCAATCAGAGTGCTCTGACAGGTAAACGAAGAGACTGACAGGTAAGTCTCTACATTTACCTGTCACAGCACTCTGATTGGTTGGTTTGAAATCCACCAATCAGAGTGCTCTGTGTCATTTTACACAGCGTGGGAAAGTTCTTTGGAATTTTCCCACGCTGTGTAATTTGACTCATAACTCTCTGATTGGTGGATTAAGTAACCAATCAGAGTGTTATGAGTCAAATTACACAGCGTGGGAAAATTCCGAAGAACTTTCCCACGCCATGTAAAATGACACAGAGCACTCTGATTGGTGGATTTCAAACCAACCAATCAGAGTGCTGTGACAGGTAAATGTAGAGACTTACCTGTCAGTCTCTTCATTTACCTGTCAGAGCATTCTGATTGGATGGCTTAAACCCACCAATCACAGTGCTCTGAACCTTATTGCAGGGCGAGGCAAGGCTTTATACGCCTTCCCCCGCCCTGCAGAGCTCAGTCTGCGCGGAGCCCTCGCCAGGTGAAGATGGATTTTTTTTTGCGCTCTTTTTTTTTTTTTTTTTATTGCGACGGTTATTATGGATTTTTATTTGGCCTTTTTTGGGGCTGAAAAAATAAGATTTTAGAAGAAAGAAAACATCGAATGGTAAGTTTATTTTTATTTATTTTTACAGGTATTTAGTTAAAGGTCCCCCCTCATTATTTTTAGGGTGAGGGGGGTAGGTAGGAGTTTATTTTTGGGGGGAGGGGGTGACTAGGGTTTTTTGGACCCCTTGTCACCTGGGGGGAGGGGGTTAAATATGTATTTAGGGCCCCCACCCGCCGCTCAAGGGTGGGGGCCAGGGGGGAGGACATTAGGTCCCCCCCAATTAGTATTTAGGGCCCCCACCCACCGCTCAGGGGTGGGGGCAGGCGGGAGGAAATTAGGTCCCCCCCAATTTGTGTTTAGGGCCCCCAGCCACCGCTCAGGGGTGGGGGCAGGCGGGAGGAAATTAGGTCCCCCCCAATTTGTGTTTAGGGCCCCCACCCACCGCTCAGGGGTGGGGGCCAGGGGGAGGACATTAGGTCCCCCCTTATTCTTGTTTAGTGCCCCCACCCACCGCTCAGGAGTGGGGGCCAGGGGGGAGGACATTAGGTCCCCCCCCAATTTTTATTTAGGGCCCCCACCCACCACTCAGGGGTGGGGGCCGGTGGGGAGGACAATAGGTCCTCCTCCCTTTTTTTACTTCAGGGCCCCCACCCGCCACTCAGGGGTGGGGGCCAGGGGGGAGGACATTAGGTCCCCCCCTTATTTTTGTTTAGGGCCCCCACCCACCGCTCAGGGGTGGGGGCCAGGGGGGAGGACATTAGGTCCCCCACAATTTGTAATACACAAATACAAATTTAGACCACCCAGGTGCAGTGTAAAACAAGAATAAAAAGAATAATTACTTCCTTTTATGGTCAGATATAACAAAAGGATTCCTCTCAATCCTCACAGTACATATAGGATAAAGCAGAATATATCTAGACCTATAAAGAAATAAAAGAAAGCGCTCATAGGGGATTAACGTTAAACCATAGGTGTCCCCTTGAGTTTATATCGCACTTACAGAATATCTGTAGTTTTCAAGCTCATCAAATTGATGGATATCCCCAGATTCCTCGAAATTAGGATGGTAGATTAAGCATGCAAAAGATAAAAAATATCATAGTGCAACACCGTTTGAAAAGTAAAATCACAGCTTTTAATGGTTACACTTACAATATAGTAGTGGTAAAAAGGCTCATCAAAATTATTCTGTTTTCTTCCATCAGTGTGGGGCCAAAACGTCCTTATAAAGAGGTCAGGCAGGCAAAACAGATACACATTTATAAAATAATAAAATGCCAATAAAATAAAAGTCTCAAGTCTCTACGCGTTTCGTCTGGGTCACCAGACTTCCTCAGGAGTAGTGCTTCAATTCCTCTGGGGGCTTCAACTTCCTTTTATAGGTCTCACCGGTATTTCAATCCAATTTTCAAAAGAACGATCAGCTGTGTGTCGGTTTAATCATTCACTCCATATATGGAGTTCCGGATCCTGCTTGTGGAACGCACATGCGTTCCATAGACCCGGAAACATCCACTTCTTCCCCATCTGAGCGGACGTACGTCGCTGGAACGCACGTGCGTTCCACTTCGTCCGATTTTCATATCGACATCAGAAGGTCCCCACAATGCAAACAGAAAAAATGGAATTTCATCATATTAGTTTCAATGTACGGTCATTATAAATTAAGTTTGTTTCTTTCTTTATGCATGCAGTGTTGTTTCTGGCTCTAATGTCTAATTCGGTCTGAGGCATAATAGGATCAGGATTTTATATTCCCACAGTTAATGTTAATCTATCAGGACCTAGATGCTGTCCATTAGTATGTTAAAATCTCCTGCTCTATAACATTACTGAGCAATTCACATCATATATAGGATTGTGTATTTTGATCACACTTCTCTTATTTACATATTGAAAGTATATAATATTGTCTAAATATATAAGAGAAATAAGCTTATTAAAAGGGCAACAGAAAAAAAGGGGGGGGTGTGTGCAAGAGGTGATGGTGGCAAAGGGAAAGATTCTGGAGTCACTGGCCAAAAAAATGTATATTAAATAAGAAAAAAAGAAAGAAAAAAATAAAAAAATATATATGAGAAAAAAATAATAATAGTAAAATAAAATAAAATAAAATAAAATAAAACAATAAATAATATAAAAATATAAATAAATAAAAATAAAAATAAAAATAAAAATAAAAATAAAAATAAAAAATAAAAATAAAAATAAAAATAAAAATAAAAATAAATATAAATAAAAATAAAAACAAAAACAAAAATAAAGTAAAAATAAAAATAAAAATGAATATAAAAATAAATATAGAAATAAAAATAGAGATAAATATAAAAAATAAAAATAAAAATAAATATAAATATAAATATAAAAATAAAAATAAAAATAAAAATAAATAAAAATAAAAATAAAAATAAGAATAAATGAATGTGATTGTAATTTATAAAAAACAAATCAAATCAAAATCTACATTTAGTCCTAGTGGTTGTAAAGTTTTGAGCCTATGTATCCAGAATCCCTCCCTCTGTCTGAGTTTGGTGATAATGTCCCCTCCCCTTGCATCCAAAACAACTTGTTCAATGACAATCCAGGACAGACTATGTGTTCTGAAGCTGGGACACTGATTACAGTGTGTGGGGACTGAATGGTTCTGAACCCCCTTCCTTATATTGTTCAAATGCTCCAGAAAGCGTATTTTGGCTTTCCGTCCGGTTCTCCCCACATACTGTGCCCCACACCCACACATGAGTAAATATACCACATTGGTGGATAAGCATGTTATATTTCCTTTGATTTTAAATTCTTCTCCAGTGGTTGTGCTTTTAAAGGTTTCAATATGGCTTGGTCTCAATTTGCAGGCTTTACATTGCCCACAGGTATAAAAACCCTTTCTACCGTTTTTTCTTCCGGTTGTATTGGGTAATTTAAAGAAACTAGGTGTGAGATGTGTCGAGAGGTTTCTCCCTTTCCTATATATAACTTTGGGAATATCTGGTATTTTCCGTCCCAAAAATTCATCAAGCTGCAGGATGGACCAATGTTTTTTAAAAATTTTGTTGATATGAAACGCCTTTGAGTTAAACTGCGTGTTGAAAGAGTACTCAAAGGGATTTCTTGTGTTAATTAATGGTTTGGATCTATCAACCAAAAGGTCCCCCCTATTGGTATTCCTGATTCTTTTTGCCTCTGCCTTTAGATGCTCTTCTCTATACCCTTTTTCTACAAACTTTTTAATCAAAAGGTCTGCTTGCTCTTCATATAATTTTTCATTCGTGCAGTTCCGTCTCAGCCTAGTGAATTGGCTTTTGGGGACTCCTGAGAGCCATTTGGGATGATGTCCACTATTTGATTGAATGAAACTATTTACATCTGTGGGCTTGAAGAAGGTCTTAGTTTTTATTACTGAATCTTCAATAAAGATTGTCAGGTCCAGAAAATCTATGCTCATTGGATTGTAAATTGGTGTAAACACCAGAGACAACATATTGTTGTTGAGATAGGAGAAAAAATCATCAAGTTGTTCATCAGACCCTTTCCAGATTACAAGGATATCATCAATGTACCGACGCCAGAGCACCAGGTTTGCCCCAAATGGACTATCAGTCCAAATGAATGAACGTTCCCAGCTGTCCATGAAGATGTTTGCATAACTGGGGGCAAACCTGGTGCCCATAGCCGTACCCTTGACTTGCAGAAAGAAATCATCATTGAACATAAAAAAATTGTGTGTCAAAATAAACTCTATTGATTCAAGTAAAAATGACCTGAATTTGGGATCCAATGTTTCATCTCCCTCGAGATTTTCCCTCACAGCCTGTAGCCCTTGTCTGTGATCTATTACGGAATATAAAGAGCTAACATCCAGCGTGATCCAGATGTAGTCTTTACACCATTCGATCGAGTCTAGTTCTTGTAATAGATGTTTTGTATCTTTTAAATAGGACTTCGCTGCTTGGGCATATTTTTGTAGTGAGTGGTCTATAAATTGTGACAGTTTGGATGTGAGAGAATCGATACCACTTATTATGGGTCTCCCAGGTGGATTCGTTTTGGACTTATGTACTTTCGGGAGAAAGTAGAAAGTTGGGATTCTGGGATGTTCTTGGAAAAGAAACCCATAAATGTTGGCATCGATTATGTTGTCAGTTAAAGCTTTCTCCAGTAATATTTTCAATTCACCCTTAAAAGATACATTAGGGTTACTAGAGAGTTTGATATATGTGGTGGTATCCCCTAACAATCTATAGGCCTCTCCTAGGTAAAAATCAATAGACATAACCACTATCCCTCCCCCTTTATCTGAGTTCTTAATGACTATGTCGTCTCTTTTTTTCAGATGGTCTAAAGTTTCCATCTCTTTTTTGGTCATATTGTTGCAGAACTCTTTTTTGTTGGTTAACTTTTCTAGATCTTTTGTTACCATTTTGTTGAAAACCTCTATTTGGCTGCCTTTATCTTGGGGTTGGAAGGTGGATTTAGGTCTGAATTTCATGTATGGGGTTGTTTCATAATTAGATTTGCTATTCTGTCCCAATGGATCCTCTAGTTCCTTCTTGATAAAAAATCTTTTGATGCTCAATTTTCTGATGAATTTCTGGAGGTCTATATAGACCTGGAATGAGTCTGGAGGGATGTTTGGAGTGTATTTTAGGCCTTTTTTCAGAATTAGGCATTCCTCTTCGGTTAGTTTGATCTCCGAGATATTAAAAATGCCCATCGATTCCTCCTTCACACGTTGGTCCATATCTAAGTCTCCCTCTCTGGACTTATTCTCCTTCTTTTCCCTGGGGTGTCTTGATCCACTAATGGAGTGAATCGGTTGGTTGGATCCATTCTGTTGGGCTTTGGAGCGAAATATTGTGTTATGCCCTTTTTCTTGACCTTTTGGTCTCGCCCCCTCTCTAAAAAATCTCTATCTTGAGATGTTTCTCTCTCCAAATGTGTCTCGACTCTATTAGGTCCATTTTCATTTTGCGTTTGTGTTCTTAAACTCCATTTAGATTGCTGGTTATAAATGGGGACATATCTGTCTCTTTTTGTCGGGGAATGCTGTCTATAATTCTCATTAGTTTTTCTTGACAAATGGATAACATTTCTTTTCGGGGAATATTGTCTGTGATTCTCATTAATTTCTCTTGGTAAATGAGTATCATTTCTTGTTGTATTAATGGGCTTTCTTTTATTATAGTTAAAATGGAAATTTTGCATACTGCGTCTGTCTTTTTTGTTTTTGATGGAAAAAAGTTGAATCTCCTTATCTTTTATATCTCTCCTGTATTTATTATTCTTAGTCTCTGCAATTCTCTCGTCCATTTTCTGGACCCTGTCATATACTACTTTTTCTTTTTGTATGAACTCAGGACTTTTTTTGTCAAGAGTATTGCTTTTTTCTAAGTTACCCAACTCCTCTATAACATTATTTAAATTCTCCTTTTCGAAGTCCACTATAATTTCCATCAAAACTGTCGCACATGTTTCTAAGGCTTTGTCCCACCTATCAGCGTGGCGTGAGTTCTCCAATCCGTTCGCGGGATTTTTGGATAACCTCAGGCCCCTTGGTATTAGGCCTTCTTTAATGTAACCCTCCAGAAAGGAGATCTCCCACCACTTTTTAGTCTCTTTGATAGATAATCTCTCTAGATTTTTAAAAAATATATCGATTCCCTGTTTATTGTCTTGGGGATCGACACACTTATCCGTGAATAGGGATTGGAATTTATCCGCCCTTCTCTGTTTTAATTCAGAGAACATGTTTAGTTGTGGTCTATTTACAAGAGGAAAATTATAATACACAAATACAAATTTAGACCACCCAGGTGCAGTGTAAAACAAGAATAAAAAGAATAATTACTTCCTTTTATGGTCAGATATAACAAAAGGATTCCTCTCAATCCTCACAGTACATATAGGATAAAACAGAATATATCTAGACCTATAAAGAAATAAAAGAAAGCGCTCATAGGGGATTAACGTTAAACCATAGGTGTCCCCTTGAGTTTATATCGCACTTACAGAATATCTGTAGTTTTCAAGCTCATCAAATTGATGGATATCCCCAGATTCCTCGAAATTAGGATGGTAGATTAAGCATGCAAAAGATAAAAAATATCATAGTGCAACACCGTTTGAAAAGTAAAATCACAGCTTTTAATGGTTACACTTACAATATAGTAGTGGTAAAAAGGCTCATCAAAATTATTCTGTTTTCTTCCATCAGTGTGGGGCCAAAACGTCCTTATAAAGAGGTCAGGCAGGCAAAACAGATACACATTTATAAAATAATAAAATGCCAATAAAATAAAAGTCTCAAGTCTCTACGCGTTTCGTCTGGGTCACCAGACTTCCTCAGGAGTAGTGCTTCAATTCCTCTGGGGGCTTCAACTTCCTTTTATAGGTCTCACCGGTATTTCAATCCAATTTTCAAAAGAACGATCAGCTGTGTGTCGGTTTAATCATTCACTCCATATATGGAGTTCCGGATCCTGCTTGTGGAACGCACATGCGTTCCATAGACCCGGAAACATCCAATTCTTCCCCATCTGAGCGGACGTACGTCGCTGGAACGCACGTGCGTTCCACTTCGTCCGATTTTCATATCGACATCAGAAGGTCCCCACAATGCAAACAGAAAAAATGGAATTTCATCATATTAGTTTCAATGTACGGTCATTATAAATTAAGTTTGTTTCTTTCTTTATGCATGCAGTGTTGTTTCTGGCTCTAATGTCTAATTCGGTCTGAGGCATAATAGGATCAGGATTTTATATTCCCACAGTTAATGTTAATCTATCAGGACCTAGATGCTGTCCATTAGTATGTTAAAATCTCCTGCTCTATAACATTACTGAGCAATTCACATCATATATAGGATTGTGTATTTTGATCACACTTCTCTTATTTACATATTGAAAGTATATAATATTGTCTAAATATATAAGAGAAATAAGCTTATTAAAAGGGCAACAGAAAAAAAGGGGGGGGTGTGTGCAAGAGGTGATGGTGGCAAAGGGAAAGATTCTGGAGTCACTGGCCAAAAAAATGTATATTAAATAAGAAAAAAAGAAATAAAAAAATAAAAAAATATATATGAGAAAAAAATAATAATAGTAAAATAAAATAAAATAAAATAAAATAAAACAATAAATAATATAAAAATATAAATAAATAAAAATAAAAATAAAAATAAAAATAAAAATAAAAATAAAAATAAAAAATAAAAATAAAAATAAAAATAAAAATAAATATAAATAAAAATAAAAACAAAAACAAAAATAAAGTAAAAATAAAAATAAAAATGAATATAAAAATAAATATAGAAATAAAAATAGAGATAAATATAAAAAATAAAAATAAAAATAAATATAAATATAAATATAAAAATAAAAATAAAAATAAAAATAAAAATAAATAAAAATAAAAATAAAAATAAGAATAAATGAATGTGATTGTAGAAATTAATGAGAATCACAGACAATATTCCCCGAAAAGAAATGTTATCCATTTGTCAAGAAAAACTAATGAGAATTATAGACAGCATTCCCCGACAAAAAGAGACAGATATGTCCCCATTTATAACCAGCAATCTAAATGGAGTTTAAGAACACAAACGCAAAATGAAAATGGACCTAATAGAGTCGAGACACATTTGGAGAGAGAAACATCTCAAGATAGAGATTTTTTAGAGAGGGGGCGAGACCAAAAGGTCAAGAAAAAGGGCATAACACAATATTTCGCTCCAAAGCCCAACAGAATGGATCCAACCAACCGATTCACTCCATTAGTGGATCAAGACACCCCAGGGAAAAGAAGGAGAATAAGTCCAGAGAGGGAGACTTAGATATGGACCAACGTGTGAAGGAGGAATCGATGGGCATTTTTAATATCTCGGAGATCAAACTAACCGAAGAGGAATGCCTAATTCTGAAAAAAGGCCTAAAATACACTCCAAACATCCCTCCAGACTCATTCCAGGTCTATATAGACCTCCAGAAATTCATCAGAAAATTGAGCATCAAAAGATTTTTTATCAAGAAGGAACTAGAGGATCCATTGGGACAGAATAGCAAATCTAATTATGAAACAACCCCATACATGAAATTCAGACCTAAATCCACCTTCCAACCCCAAGATAAAGGCAGCCAAATAGAGGTTTTCAACAAAATGGTAACAAAAGATCTAGAAAAGTTAACCAACAAAAAAGAGTTCTGCAACAATATGACCAAAAAAGAGATGGAAACTTTAGACCATCTGAAAAAAAGAGACGACATAGTCATTAAGAACTCAGATAAAGGGGGAGGGATAGTGGTTATGTCTATTGATTTTTACCTAGGAGAGGCCTATAGATTGTTAGGGGATACCACCACATATATCAAACTCTCTAGTAACCCTAATGTATCTTTTAAGGGTGAATTGAAAATATTACTGGAGAAAGCTTTAACTGACAACATAATCGATGCCAACATTTATGGGTTTCTTTTCCAAGAACATCCCAGAATCCCAACTTTCTACTTTCTCCCGAAAGTACATAAGTCCAAAACGAATCCACCTGGGAGACCCATAATAAGTGGTATCGATTCTCTCACATCCAAACTGTCACAATTTATAGACCACTCACTACAAAAATATGCCCAAGCAGCGAAGTCCTATTTAAAAGATACAAAACATCTATTACAAGAACTAGACTCGATCGAATGGTGTAAAGACTACATCTGGATCACGCTGGATGTTAGCTCTTTATATTCCGTAATAGATCACAGACAAGGGCTACAGGCTGTGAGGGAAAATCTCGAGGGAGATGAAACATTGGATCCCAAATTCAGGTCATTTTTACTTGAATCAATAGAGTTTATTTTGACACACAATTTTTTTATGTTCAATGATGATTTCTTTCTGCAAGTCAAGGGTACGGCTATGGGCACCAGGTTTGCCCCCAGTTATGCAAACATCTTCATGGACAGCTGGGAACGTTCATTCATTTGGACTGATAGTCCATTTGGGGCAAACCTGGTGCTCTGGCGTCGGTACATTGATGATATCCTTGTAATCTGGAAAGGGTCTGATGAACAACTTGATGATTTTTTCTCCTATCTCAACAACAATATGTTGTCTCTGGTGTTTACACCAATTTACAATCCAATGAGCATAGATTTTCTGGACCTGACAATCTTTATTGAAGATTCAGTAATAAAAACTAAGACCTTCTTCAAGCCCACAGATGTAAATAGTTTCATTCAATCAAATAGTGGACATCATCCCAAATGGCTCTCAGGAGTCCCCAAAAGCCAATTCACTAGGCTGAGACGGAACTGCACGAATGAAAAATTATATGAAGAGCAAGCAGACCTTTTGATTAAAAAGTTTGTAGAAAAAGGGTATAGAGAAGAGCATCTAAAGGCAGAGGCAAAAAGAATCAGGAATACCAATAGGGGGGACCTTTTGGTTGATAGATCCAAACCATTAATTAACACAAGAAATCCCTTTGAGTACTCTTTCAACACGCAGTTTAACTCAAAGGCGTTTCATATCAACAAAATTTTTAAAAAACATTGGTCCATCCTGCAGCTTGATGAATTTTTGGGACGGAAAATACCAGATATTCCCAAAGTTATATATAGGAAAGGGAGAAACCTCTCGACACATCTCACACCTAGTTTCTTTAAATTACCCAATACAACCGGAAGAAAAAACGGTAGAAAGGGTTTTTATACCTGTGGGCAATGTAAAGCCTGCAAATTGAGACCAAGCCATATTGAAACCTTTAAAAGCACAACCACTGGAGAAGAATTTAAAATCAAAGGAAATATAACATGCTTATCCACCAATGTGGTATATTTACTCATGTGTGGGTGTGGGGCACAGTATGTGGGGAGAACCGGACGGAAAGCCAAAATACGCTTTCTGGAGCATTTGAACAATATAAGGAAGGGGGTTCAGAACCATTCAGTCCCCACACACTGTAATCAGTGTCCCAGCTTCAGAACACATAGTCTGTCCTGGATTGTCATTGAACAAGTTGTTTTGGATGCAAGGGGAGGGGACATTATCACCAAACTCAGACAGAGGGAGGGATTCTGGATACATAGGCTCAAAACTTTACAACCACTAGGACTAAATGTAGATTTTGATTTGATTTGTTTTTTATAAATTACAATCACATTCATTTATTCTTATTTTTATTTTTATTTTTATTTATTTTTATTTTTATTTTTATTTTTATATTTATATTTATATTTATTTTTATTTTTATTTTTTATATTTATCTCTATTTTTATTTCTATATTTATTTTTATATTCATTTTTATTTTTATTTTTACTTTATTTTTGTTTTTGTTTTTATTTTTATTTATATTTATTTTTATTTTTATTTTTATTTTTATTTTTATTTTTTATTTTTATTTTTATTTTTATTTTTATTTTTATTTTTATTTTTATTTATTTATATTTTTATATTATTTATTGTTTTATTTTATTTTATTTTATTTTATTTTACTATTATTATTTTTTTCTCATATATATTTTTTTATTTTTTTATTTCTTTTTTTCTTATTTAATATACATTTTTTTGGCCAGTGACTCCAGAATCTTTCCCTTTGCCACCATCACCTCTTGCACACACCCCCCCCTTTTTTTCTGTTGCCCTTTTAATAAGCTTATTTCTCTTATATATTTAGACAATATTATATACTTTCAATATGTAAATAAGAGAAGTGTGATCAAAATACACAATCCTATATATGATGTGAATTGCTCAGTAATGTTATAGAGCAGGAGATTTTAACATACTAATGGACAGCATCTAGGTCCTGATAGATTAACATTAACTGTGGGAATATAAAATCCTGATCCTATTATGCCTCAGACCGAATTAGACATTAGAGCCAGAAACAACACTGCATGCATAAAGAAAGAAACAAACTTAATTTATAATGACCGTACATTGAAACTAATATGATGAAATTCCATTTTTTCTGTTTGCATTGTGGGGACCTTCTGATGTCGATATGAAAATCGGACGAAGTGGAACGCACGTGCGTTCCAGCGACGTACGTCCGCTCAGATGGGGAAGAAGTGGATGTTTCCGGGTCTATGGAACGCATGTGCGTTCCACAAGCAGGATCCGGAACTCCATATATGGAGTGAATGATTAAACCGACACACAGCTGATCGTTCTTTTGAAAATTGGATTGAAATACCGGTGAGACCTATAAAAGGAAGTTGAAGCCCCCAGAGGAATTGAAGCACTACTCCTGAGGAAGTCTGGTGACCCAGACGAAACGCGTAGAGACTTGAGACTTTTATTTTATTGGCATTTTATTATTTTATAAATGTGTATCTGTTTTGCCTGCCTGACCTCTTTATAAGGACGTTTTGGCCCCACACTGATGGAAGAAAACAGAATAATTTTGATGAGCCTTTTTACCACTACTATATTGTAAGTGTAACCATTAAAAGCTGTGATTTTACTTTTCAAACGGTGTTGCACTATGATATTTTTTATCTTTTGCATGCTTAATCTACCATCCTAATTTCGAGGAATCTGGGGATATCCATCAATTTGATGAGCTTGAAAACTACAGATATTCTGTAAGTGCGATATAAACTCAAGGGGACACCTATGGTTTAACGTTAATCCCCTATGAGCGCTTTCTTTTATTTCTTTATAGGTCTAGATATATTCTGTTTTACCCCCACAATTTGTGTTTAGGGCCCCCACCCACCGCTCAGGGGTGGAGGCCAGGGGGTGGACGTTAGGTCCCCCCATTTGTATTTAGGGCCCCCACCCACTGCTCAGGGGTGGAGGCCAGGGGGAGGACATTAGGTCCCCCCCCAATTTTTATTTAGGGCCCCCACCCACCGCTCAGGGGTGGGGGCCAGTGGGGAGGACAATAGGTCCTCCCCCCTTTTTTTACTTTAGGGCCCCCACCCGCCGCTCAGGCCACAGGCTGCTCACTGTTTAAAAGACATGCCCCTACTCGCGGTATAGCGAGTAGGGGCATAATTTACTATGGAATGGAATTTTTATAACCATTTATTCCTTAGTTAATTATGATTTCTAATAATTGAAATCTGACTTAGATTTATCCAGATATATATTCCTGCTATAAGTAAAAATTAATTAATTTAGTTTAATTAAATAAACCCAGCATAATTACCAGTTATCCAGATTTTCTATCAGACGTGTAGATATGTCCCAGGAATTTTGAATGCAAGTATGATGTATAGAGAATTGTATGGAAATAGATAAAAGTTTTCAGTTCTGAAGCTGTGTTAGTTAGAAAATATAAATAATTAGGTGTGTCCAGCTTTTGATTCAGATGTCAGATCTTAGCTGTTAGATGTGAGTCCAAGAGAGTGTGTCCAAGAGTCCGAATGTGTCCTCTCTTCCCTTTGTCCTTACTTTTTAAAGAGGACAAATTCTCTGCACGTCACTAGTTGATAAGACCAATAGGGAACTGTGTGTGTGTCTTCAGACTATTGCATTCCCATTCATTTTTATTATTATTGCATTCACCTACCTAACAAACACCCGAACGACGAGACCACCCATATGTGGAGTTTAACACTCATTAACCTCTGTCACCCCATAAACACTCCTAAACCGCAACCTACTGACTAGATAGATTTTGGTCAGTAGGTGGCGCAATTACATCACCGGAAATTCTTGTCAGGGGTCCATTTACATTTTTTCATAATGGGTTAACTAAATTTGGTGATGCGATTTACGTCATTTTTGTTATCTCTTCTGGCTACTATACATCAAAGAACCTGTCATCTTCAAAGACTTTGGTTCACTCTTGCCCAGACTTAGTGTTTGTATTTTAGCATCGTAATTTTAGAGTTGTTATAAGTAGCCTTAGATTCACCCTTTTCTTACAATGGAACTAGTAATGTTCCTGATTTTTTTTTTTTTTAGAAAGTAAAATGTATTACTTAGTGTTATCGGTCATTTGGTGTCTGGTTTTCTTGTGTGAAACTGTGTTTAAGATACTCCACTAATTTTAGTAAATAATGTATTTATTAGTATTTATACTCCACTAATATTAGTAAATAATATGATATTTCTTCATTGGTATTATATCCATGAATATTCTATATTATTATATTATTCTATATTATTAACATAGTACTAATTATATATGATTAATATACTTATAGTAAGTTATAAGTGGCTAGTGTGTATGTAACGGACTGCCTGGCACCCCACTGGGTACCTCAGTTTGACGGATGCTCCTAGTGCTTCCCGAGGGCTCCAAGCACTCCACTAGACACCATACCCACTGCAGACCCCATGAAATGCTGCAGCTTGGTTGGGGTCTCACCGTCATCCACCCACACTAGACCCAAGACCAGGATCCAGCTTCCAGTAGGTAGACCTCTCTTGTAATCCCGAGAGCAGGTTGCAGGAACAGCTCTTACAAGAGCTAGTGATTATACTCTGGGGAGTATAGTGATTATAGCAATGACCAGAGTGTAGTTCTCCAATCCCCCAAACATGAGTCAAGATTTCATGAAGATTTCAGACACAACTACCAGTGTTAGAAAAGAGAATCCTTCACTGGAATTGGTAAGGTTGCAGGGTATAAGGGCATAACCCAGGGGATATAATATAGTGAAGAGACTGGAAAACGGGATTACAGAGAGGTCCTCCCAGTTAACAGTCCCTATACCCAGAAAGGAGCTGTTCATTAGTCTAAGGCAACCAGTTGCCAGTATAGAACATAGGTGAAATATATGAAATATTAATAAATTCAAATTGTATTAGTTCCTCTTGAGGAGAATAAAATGAAATAAACGAAGAAATATAGTGAAAGAAAGTGTATAAACAGTGAAAAAATATATACAGTATAAAGGAACCATCTAGTTTCCTGCTATCTAAATGGTGTGTGCAGCACACCAAAATGCTCTTTGATTGATGAGCTGAAGTAGGTATAGATTGTTGCTAATATATGCAACAATGTCTCATTAATCAGTTTGTTCGTGGTGTGAGTAAGAGGAGTTACAGAATAAATTTAAAAATAAAGTAACCTCAATAAAGTAGGACAAATATATATGTCCCTATAAGGTATAGTACTTAGAAACAAGGCAGAGTCTTACAAGGGGTTGGGGGTGTATAATGGAGATAAAGAGGTGAGGTGGCAATAGTATCTTTGCTAGCAGTGTAGTCGAGATATGAGCCAATAAAACACTTCTGCAGTTCCTAGTAAAGGTTCCACCAACTACCCCAGTACTCCAATACAGCAGTATAGCGATAGACTTAATCCACCAGAGGTGAGGCTGCAATAGTATCTGATCTAACTATGTAGTTAAGTTATGAGCCAGTAGGACACTACTGTAGTCCCACTACAAATTTTGGACCTGATGTTCCAATCTAGCAGTGTTGTACCGACACCAGACCAGACCCGCTAACGCACCACACAAGACAGACACAGAAGCAAATCTAGACTGACAGATCTACACAGGACACCCCCGCTCAACACGGCAGACGGGAGACACCGTACGAACGACACAACCATACATAATGCCACAAGGACCCCTACCCGACGTAAGTGCACGAACTACCGAGACACAGAGAGGGACACCAATGTAAGCCACCCAGGGGAGGAAAAAGCACACAGGGAACAGGAACCTAACACTTCGCAACGATACACACACACATACACTCAACTAAGGCCCGTCGAACCTAACAAAGAGAGATACCAAAATACGGGAAGGGGCACCACTCACCGAACACCAATAGGCACAAGACCTCGGCTTAGCCAAATAGGGAACAGCACACGGGAACCGAATCAGCCACACAGATAGACGCACCACAATAGATTGCCACCCAGGACCGAAGCAGCCACCCTTAGCGGCGGGGATACCAATTCGGCTAGAGCACGCAACAACAACCAGATACCCATACAAGCTATAACGAAGCAGAACCTAGAGTCCCGCAGCGCCCAGAGCACACAAACTACCGAGACACTCATAGCCGTAGGTAGGGCAACATAGCCAGACACACACACAAACTACACCTATTACAAGACCAAACGAGATTAGAGTATAGCCAAACACGACCACAACACGACAAGAGACACAAGGCAGTGGATACTCAGCAGCACGGGTAACATACCAGAACACGTACTGGAGCAACACAATACACGGTAAAAAGTTTGATACATGCCCCTCAGAAGAGAAGGCACTGGGTAGAAACACTCTATCACAGATCACCAGAGTAGACAAGACAACGGTGCGCCACGAGCACTAACAGGGTCAAGTGCGAACAACTGACCAAGCATAAGCAAACTGTCTTACACCAGCATGAACCAGCTGGCCTCTGCGTAGGCGACGTAACTCATACTGACATATGCACCGAATATATGCGCCCCTGCGTGGGCAACCCATGCTTACTCATACACGAAGAAGCCACACGCACATATGCTACGGCACCAATAAGAATACAAAAAACTAAAACACACAGCCATAAAACTACTATGAGTGCATAGCCCAGTTGACAATATGAACCAATATGATATGTCATGTTATACAGGCTAAGACTAATTCGCTTCTGCGTAAGCGACAAACTGTTTACTCACCAATGCTTATATTTGCAAATAATATTTGCAAATATAATGCAAATATTTGCTTTACTATGACTCAGTTCGATATATGCGTTTATATTGTGACAACAATAAAAATATTCAAAACAATCTAGCAGTGTTGCAATCGATTAGAAATAGGTTAGGCACATCTGATTCACTAGCAGATACTAAGTCTAATATAACTCTGTCTTATAATCTGTAACTGAATAATAGCCATGTAGCCATGTATGATACCTCCTAATACTGGCTATAAGCCTAATAGTAGTATTCCAGACGTCCCCTCCTATTACTATGCACATGAAGCAGTTAGACGTCCTATGTATATGAAATTGGCTCCCCGCTTCATTGGTCCTTATCGCATTATACATAAGGTTAATCCCGTTTCTTATGCCTTGGGTCTGCCTAAAAATCTGCGTATACCTAATGTCTTTCACACCTCGTTATTGAAGCCTTACGTACGCAACCGCCTTACGTATTGAAGCCTTACGTACGCAATACCCGGCATACTCCCCCTCCTGTCTCTGTGGAGGGTCATGAGGAGTTCGAAGTATCTGCTGTTATTGACTCTCGTTTCCTTAGGGGTCGGCTTCAGTAGTTGGTACATTGGAAGGGTTATGGGCCTGAGGAGCGCAGTTGGATTTCTGCGGATGATGTTCATGCTCCCCGCCTTGTACGTTCTTTCCATTCGCGTTTTCCTGCCAGGCCTGGTCCTGCCCGCCTGGAGGGCGTGTCCTCGGGGGGGGTACTGTAGCGTTACTTACCTTATCCGGGGGCCGGCCGCGGTCCTCTCTTCAAGTCGCGCGCGGCTCATCCGACTCTCCTAACAGGAAGACGGGCAGTGACCGCGAGATGCGGTCACGTGTCCCGCCTGCAACTAAGAGCGCGCCGCGAGTCTCGGGCGTGCTCTTAAAGAGACAGTGGGAGCCTAAATTGCAAAAAGGCTCCCATTGGCTCCTGTCATGCCAATCACCCCATACACTTACTTTTTGGGGGTGTGGAAGTGACAGGAGCCAATCACATTAGTTTGAAGGCTACTTATACTTACCCTTTTCCCTTAGTTCCTTGCCCTATCGTGGTTTCTGCTACAGTTCCCTTTAGTGCTTGTTGTGTTCAGTTGTGTTTCTCCGTATTTGACCTTGGCTTTGTATTCTGACTTCGTTTTCGCTTTATCCTTGTCTGTTCTATTTGCTTGCTGATTCCTGTGTACCAGACCCCGGCTAGTTCTCGTTTACGCTGTCTCTTTGTGCCCTTGACCTCGGATCGTTCCTGACTCTGTACTTCTCCTATTACGTCGAGTCCGGCCACTCTAAGGTCCGGTAGACGTATCTCTCCTCTGTGCTGTCTTCTGTTTGGCTGGATCCTGCGTGTAGGGGTATATTCTCGTTACATATATTATTTTAACCAGTATAACTTGGGGACAAACAGCATACAATCAGCTTACACTCCTGGCAATCAGCATACAATCCAATTCCCCCAATAACGAGACGACACTTTGTTTTGAGGTCAAGCAGAACTGACTGTACTGGCACATACAGCCTCTTTTATTCCCAATCCACAAACATAGTACTGGCCACAGGGTTTTGAAATACAATCAATCAATCCGTACAATACACACATACACTCCCACATAAAATCCTCCCCTCTGCCTGTGATATGATTACTGAACACAATGGGTAATATAATTATCACAGGCAGAGAAATACAGTTTTTACAAAATATTAATAACTTCCAAAATATACATGCCATTCACATACAACATACATTTTCAGAATCAGCATGCTTGAAATATACACACACTCAAAAATCAGGGCAATCGGTTCAGGGGTTAAAAAGTTAAGGGAAAGTCCTATTTGACCAAATGAAGCATGACTTTTCTGTCCAAAACCAGTTCCATAGAGTCTTCTATCCTGGAGATAATTGGGAAGTAATCCAATTACCTCCAAGGACAGAGGCAAAACTCCATTGAACACATGGCAGCAAAAGATAATAAAATACATAAAAATATATAACTGTGCAGCCATTGCATAAAACAGGTACATTCAACATATCCCCAGATAGCTTAGATCTGAGCGCACATTATGACTGAATGGCGCTCAGATCACATACATACAGTTCAATTGCCATGGAGGAAAGTACAGAATGACCCGGCTTTCGGGTCTTTGCAGGGGAAAATCAAGCATTTTAACATGGGGCCATAGTCACAGGGCAGGAGGCTGGCAATCAGTCTTCTCCAATGGACAGTGGCGAGGCTGGTTCCGCCACAACATATTGTGCACTCATATCACTTCTTCTGTTGTTAGGCCTGTGCGTGCATAATGAACATTTTTGCATATTGTGGTACCTGTAAGAGTTTTGAACCTTACACTTAGTACAATCAACCATTAAACCATTATTATCATTGTAAACCCAATAACAATCTTAACATGGATGAACCAGTCAACACGAGCAATAAGGTCAGTATCTAGCTCAGAGTACTTAAATGTATCCACAGAAATGTTATCTTTTCTGATTGAGATTTGGATAGTGTGGTTGGGCGTATGGTCTAGCAATAACTTTAGATTAGGATCTAGTGGGAGATCTAGATTCTGGAAGGGATCCACCATCTCAGTAGCACTTTCAATGACGTCTGTAGCAGAGAGCTGGTCTTTCACAGGTTATCTCCACTAAAGATCCCAGTAAGGCTCAGGAACAAGTTCTAAAATACCATAGAATAGTAATCACAGCAAGCAAGGTAATCCACGAATATCCCAATACGGATCCCAATGACTGGACGACATACAGCATCAGGAGCAGAACTGAACTTTTAATCACAGAGTCCGCTTTTAAGCATTTCTCCCATGCAAGGGAGACACCCACAATAATTATACAGTACACCAATCATATATGAGTTGCCACTGATGTAGAATTATCGTCTAGCGGTTAGGATTCCAGTTTTCTGTTTATTTGTGGTAGGGGACTTAGTCTTGTGGCAGGGGACTCTGTTTCCTGGGGGAATTCAAGTAGGCATTGCTTGTTTTCCGCATCACGTGGTAGTGAGACTTATAAGTGGGTTTTATAGGGGCACTACGGGAGTGAGGATAGAGGTGGCCACATTCTTGTGGACTGCTGTGCAGAGGGAGGCTGACGGAACTCGGACCGGTGTCAGTTGTTTTCCGTGGCCGCTGGTAGTGAGACTTACGAAAGTCGTTCTCCGAGCGGGGACACTACGAGGTTGAGGGAGGTGACTTTGGAGTAAGCACACGAGTAAAGGAAAGGGATTACTGTTGATTTTATTTGAACTGTAATGCATGCACTGTATTTCAATTGTATTGTTGTCTTGTTTGTTTAATTAGGAGTCTTATGAACTCCTGTGTCTGTCTCTAAGGATTTTCCTTACCTTTTTATCTTTTCTACACTTCCTATACTATTACACTATCCTCTACTATTTCTCTGTGTGTACCACCTCGGGTACACGGAATTAGTGACTAGTCTGCGTTTTGGGAAGATGCACTTGGAGGGACCCACCCTTTCTGAGTGGCAGCTGACCATTGTAGATAATCTGTTTAATCTTCTTTCCCCTATATCTGGGATGCCTGTATAGGAGGGGAATGGAACAGGGTTAGGAAAGCCCAATAAGGGCTGGCTAGCGCGTGTGATCTAGTTGAAAAGATTGCTAAAGTGTGTAAAATTGCTGTGCCTTCATGTGGTAGATTGCAGCTAGAATTCAGCAGGAAGGTTGGGCTGAGGAAGAACTAGATCACAAAGGGTTAAGAATATATGTATATTATAATCATTGTTTTTGTATTTTGTGTTAGCCGTTACCCTGGTAGAGGGTGGGGGTTTTGTATTGAGTTCCACTGAGAGTATTACTATATTGTGATTGACCTGACTGGATCAGGGATTATTTCAATTATTGCTATAAGTATGGGTACCCTAGGTGTATTGTCTAAATGTTGTGTTTTTTTTTTTTTGTGTCTATTTGCTTTTGCAATAATTGTAACGTAACTGTCTTTCCAGCACTGACATGGTTAAAATGTCATGCTTGAAGTCCCCCCTCTCCTACTCCTCCCTTTTTGCCTTCTGTGAGACAGGGGAGGGAAGAGGAGGGGGGGCGTGTTTGGGACTCAGTGCGATTCAGATTTGTGTTCCGTAGAGTTATTACTGATAAGACTTAGCAATGGAATTTTTGCTAGAAAATATTCTAATTGTGTATTTTGCTACTTACATAGAAGTGATGTGTCGTATAGGAGGTTTCTAGGGTTTGTGTGTTGTTGCTGCTGCCATTCGTGCGACGCCAGCAGGTTCCGTGGCGTTGTATATGTATTTGGACGTGTTGAGTGATTAATAGCTGGTGAATGATGGGGGAGGTTGGTTGCATCCCGTGAGTTTATTTTTTTTGCACCATGTTATTTCAAAGCTTCACGGGCTGTTAAATGTATAATGCTTTCATTTGTCAGCTGAAATGCCCTAAAAGAAAATGGCCCCTAGAACAAAAGAAGGTTGTCCTTAGTACCCACGCCTCCTCCTGCCCTCACTCTTCCCTTACCATATCAGTGAGGTCATATCCGCCCGTGTATTGTGTCATGCTCATCCTATCTTAAAGACATGCTGTCTTCCTTAATTCCCATATATTATGAACAAAAAAGTTACAATTACTAAAATTATCCTACTATTAGTTTCCCTATATCAGGAAAGTGTCTGTGACAAGTAATGGTTAATATGTAGATAGAATATATATGTCTATCGTTTCACGTATAAGTAACAAGTGTGTTTTAGCTTTGTGTACAAAGATTGATAACATGCTGAAAGAAGGGTTATCTTAAAGAACATTTACTAAAAGAAAGTTCTAATAAACCAAGATTTCTTGAACAAATGAATAAGCCAAGTTTAACCCCTTAAGGACCAAACTTCTGGAATAAAAGGGAATCATGACGTGTCAGACATGTCATGTGTCCTTAAGGGGTTAAAGACTGACTAACATAATTTTTGTTGTAAGCCCAGATATTTTATTATTGCATATGCATAGGAATTGAGACTTTGGGCATTATAGTATATTAATTCTAGATCTGTTACTAGCAGCAAGTGCTTAGCCTTATGCCTATCCCACGCATGCTTAAACACTTCTACTGAGTTAACCTCTACCACTACAGTTGGAAGGCTATTCCATGTATCCACTACCCTCTCAGTAATGTAATGCTTCCTGATATCATTTTTAAACCTTTGTCCCTCTATTTTTGAGACTATGTCCTCTTGTTATGGTAGTTTTCCTTCTTTTAAATATAGTCTCCACTTTTACTGTGTTGTTTCCCTTTATGTATTTAAAATGCTTTTATCATATTTCCCCTGTCTCGTCTTTTCACCAAGCTATACCTGTCAAGATCCTTTCACCTTTCCTGGTGAATTTTACCCTGCAATCCATGAACCAGTTTAATAGCCCTTCTTTGAACTCTCTCTAAGGTATCCATATCCTTCTGAAGATATGGTCTCCAGTACTGTATCCAGTACTCTGCACTTCCCTCTTCCTACTGCTAATACCTCTCCCTATGCAACCAAGCATTCTGCTAGCATTCCCTGCTGCTCTATTACATTGTACATTGTCATTAACAGCCAGAAATTGGAGAACAAGAAATGTGAATTAATGTATAGCCATTTATAAGCTTAACAAAATCTCCATTATCTTTTCCATTTATTTTCCAGAAGACAATGTTATTTGTCTATTTCGTATGTTTTAAAGATACATTATCAGTGAAGAGTAGAATAAATTTTATCCCATTTGCGAGACATAAAAATTGTGATAATGTATATTTGTGATATAAGTAGGAATTACATTTTGAGATGTTAGATATAAATTATTAAATTAAGAACGAGAGTCAGGGATAGCGTCTGTCTCCGCGGGCACAAGACCCCGTGTGGAGAAGTGGTGGGCAAGCCATCATGGGCCACCCATGGGAGTGAAACGTTCGAGGCTTGTGGAGACAAGATGAGCATGTTAGCCTTTTATTATTTTTCTCTAGGGAAAGCATAGGGCCAGTTAATAGTTGTTGTACATGGGCTATTTGCAGCCTCCATTGCATTTCTACCTAGTCTTGATTTCTGATGTGTCCTCCATTGCTACATCACCTGTCTGCTCCCTTACCTGCCCACCCCCGCTTATTCCTCCCACCGATCCCTCCCCTTCATCTGCAGTCCCCCACTTTCTCCTACTACCCCTCCCTCTACTCCACCTTCTCCTCTCTCCTCCTACTTCTCCTCTTCTCCTCCTCCTACTCCTCCCTCTACTCCACCTTCTCCTCTCTCCTCCTACTTCTCCTCTACTCCTCCTCCTACTCCTCCCTCTACTCCACTTTCTCCTTCCACTCCACCTTCTCCTCTCTCCTCCTACTTCTCCTCTATTCCTCCTTCTCCTCCTCCTACTCCACCTTCTTCCCTCTCACTCTATCCGCTACTCATTCTTCCATCTCCCCACCACCATATCTATATCCTTTATATGCTTCCTCCCTTCTTATTCCTTACCAATTTCCTCCACCCATAGACAACTCTGCCTCTACCTGACAACATTACATTTTGAAGAAAAGTTGCTCTGGCCACTCTTCCGCCACTTCCCAGGGGGGAATACCACACTAACGAAAAATTATTCAGACATGAAAGAACTGTTTTGGGCACTCTCAAGGAAATAGTGCGGTCCTGACCCAGATTCCCATGGAAGTAAGACACCTGTAAGGGAGGTGGCTGTCCCTCATGTTTTTTCTTCATTAAGGCCCCAGAAATCTCATGAAAGGAACACATGAAACACTAACAATCAATTTGCAACTCTCTACAGAGGGGGGTCAGCAAGAGAACTGTAAATAGAAAGACAAATACCCCCCAATCTCACACAGAAATAGGTGAGGAAACCTCTTCTACTGCTCCTCATGGTTGCTTTGAACAGATGAAAGAAGAAACAAGACACCTTTCAACAGAGCATGCAGTAGCTTTACCAGATCCTGACTCCACTCTGTTTGCGGATAATGAGGAAAGGTACCATACTGGATTTGCTGTTGCTACAGAAGATCAGGTACGTCAAGCATCTTCACTTTCCTCACTCACATCTGCTCAAGACGCTGAATTGACAGCCTTCTCAGTGGCATACAAAATGCCTGAAGGAAGACATGCCAATACCTACACTGACTCAAGATATGCCCTGGGTGCAGCACATTATTTTGGATCAATCTGGAAGATAAGAAGCACCACTCAGCTGACTAAAAGCTGCCAACCAAGCCACAAGTGCACCAAGGGAAGTGGACAGAATGGTGTCAGCTAAAGAAACTTCTATACTCACCATGTAGATCCTACCTACAGATCTCAAGCTTCTGAAAGAATGACAAGCAGCTACTGACCCTGAAGAAATACAAAGCTGGAAAAACAGAAAGGGGCAACCCTTGAAGACGGGCTGTACTCCAACGCTCTCAAGCTCTGTTTACCCAAAAACATGTACTGGGCAGTGAGCCCATGGAACTTTATACCTATCCAAGACCCTCATGAACTCTTTGATCTCTAAATACTCCTAAGCACCTAGCTAACTCTCAATATCCCTTTCAAGAATCCAGGTGACAAAGAGCTACTGGGTCAAATATGCACTAGTTATAATAGACATTTTGTCAGGATGGCAAGAAGCCTAGCCGGTCATCAATGTGACAACCAAGACCATATATCCAATAGTGCATTGTGAAAGTTGCAGAGATCACTGGATTCATTGTTCCAGATTCAAGACTCTCTCTATCTCTGCAACATGAGAAGTAACATTTGTTGATTTTGACACACTTTTGACTCTAAAGAAAAAAAAGATACCAACAAGTAGGTGTTTGATGGCCATAATAATGCCTGACCACTTGCCCTCGATGGAAAGCCGAGGACCCCAAAAGGAGACCTCGTGAAGCTAAAGCAATCCAAACGCCAAGCTCCCTCAGGATTATTTGCCCATCCTGAGTTTGTGGTGATATTAATATTGACTAAATGATCCGAGTCCACCTACGCTGGTGTAGCGTGAGACAGGTTTAATACTACAATGCATAAGCAAATGCGCCCTAGCCAAGGTTATTATGTCCATACACATAATACATGACAAGGTACTCTTGACACACCACATTCATGCTTCAGAACATAAAGAGGAGCACCCCTCTAAAGGGAAAGTTTGACACACATATATATATATATATATGGATGCCATAGGTGTGCCAAGGGGGGTACCAGATGATTTTGCAGTAAAAGGAAAGTTTGAGTCAATTTTCCCAATCGTCACTGCTAATAATTATAATAATATTTTGATTTGCATTTATTATATCTATTGCAACCAACAACGTTTACCTGTCACCATGACTTGTTGTGCCTATATTCCAGATAACACAGGTCCATATGGTAATGTAAGCTCGTCTATTTATGATGTCCCTCTGAAGAACTAAGAAGACTTTAAGAACCGTTACTTCATAGGGTTTTGTGCCTTTGGGCTAACCTGTCCTCTGAAACTAACTAATAAAGTTTATCTCTTAGAATATTAACATTTCATAGGGGGGACTGATGTAGAATTATTAAAAATCTTTATTGTACTTGTATTGAATTATTGCACTAACTCCATTTTAACCTGATGCTGTGACAAATCCTCCATTTTGTCCTCCTAACCTGACTCCTTCAATCCTCCATTTTGTCCTCATAACCTGACTTCTCCATATGAAAACTACATTACATGACAGAATTGCTCAGCACATCTAACACAATAGACAAAGACTGTATTTTTCCATAAAGATATGACTAACCCAGGAACTGCTGAATTTCCCCTAACTCGCAACATAGTATAAATTGAAGGCCATGAGAACACTGTAGTAATGAAATGTTCTATTCATAAGAGACCTTGCACCTGACCACGAGATCTGACATCACCGACCGTGTAAAATGACGCTCAAGACCCCCTTGTCCCCACCCGTGTCCAAAATAATACCACCTCTTGGTGGGTGGACACGAAGCTAACCACTTAGTTTTTGATCCAATTGATAATATTGATGGGTGGACACTGATATAGTCACATAACGTTTAATCCAATTAATGATGTTTATTTGTTATTATCTGATATTCAATGATGATGTCATTTTGCTTTTAAAAAGATCTGCACAACTGTTTTCCAACCAGATTGCATTAAATTTTCTGAAGTGCTTTTAACCTGAACTCCATGTGTCAGTGTGAGCTTACTTCTGTGTATACGCAATTTAATCATCTCAGATTTGGACAGGAACAGATAGACATTTAAACATATTTGTTTATTTCTAAATTAATCTACATCACCACCCCCACATCGCCTCCCCCTAGTATGACTCATAGTCCCATTATAGAGGACACAGTTCTCCTCGTTTTCTGGATGTACCCCTAAACCTACACCTCTACATTTTATATCCCCTGATAACCCTGATCTGGGTGTGTATCATACTCAAAAATCACCCAGATCGGACCAGGGGTTCGTGAGTTATGGAGGTTTAAAGTTAGGACCGACCGCACAGGCAACAGTAGCCGAAAATAGTTCCATAAGTTTTGGCCTTGCGGTCGGTCTCCATCCGCGGAATAAAAATCACGAAATGTCTGTCATCCATGGCTATACTGGGGTTCGTGTAAATCCCCCTGTTTGCATTATTCTTTCTACCGAATGGCGGCTGGAGGTCTTAGCGATGTTTGCCTAATCGAGTGTCCGATTTTAGTTCCAGACACTCGACGGCAAAACACCGCTGTTCGGGAGTTTAAGATGGCCGCTGCCACGTGTTCGTCTCCTGAACGGCGGCCACCCAGAGGACAAGGCACACACTGCACTGATTGCCAATTATGGGTTTGCAACATTGTTGCGAACGGTAATTGGAGGCACACTTATTCCTCGGGTGGTCTGATTGTTCGGTAGTTTCACTCGTATAATAAATGGAGTGATTTTACTGAACAATCAGAAGAATTCTTCATACAATACACATACATACTGCAAAAATTCAACAAAATCATATTACAACACATAATTTTGTGGACAGCCCAATGCCATCCGCTACAACGTCAGTGTACACTGGGTATAGCGTAACGTCGCCGATGGTGATACGAGACAGGTGCTGGTAAGGCAATTACTTTATTAGTCACCTGGTCCCTGCGAAAAACACTCATGTTTTTAAGACACGTGCTAACCAACCATTTATCTTTTACTAAGATAGCATGTACCAAATCATTACTGTCGGTTTTTTACATAGTCACTTGACATGTTTCAGAACCATGTTTAAAGTACTCGATCCCACACAAAGCTTTGGTAGAATCGTACACGAAAGGTTTTCCATCACACTGAAAATTATTGTCTTTGGATTTCTCGTAGTTATTCAAAATGGGTATTTAATACCAATCTGGTACCCACGGTAGAAAAGCCAAAACATTTAGGGTTTGAACTTTTACATGGATATCTTCCTTCCATGTACCGACGTTGTAAATTGTTTGCATTTGAAAAATGTTTTTGGGGAGTTACATACGGTTTGGCCAATAAAAAGCAAATCTCCATGTGTTCCGGGTCAATTAAGAGAGGTAGAGCACTCCCCATCTCAAAGGCCAGATTTAATTGCATAGGTTCAATTGTCTCTCCATCCACATTGGCAAGCATCGCATGAACAATATCCTTGGGAACGAAATATAGAGGTATGCGTCCCTCTGCCAATTCAATCATTCCGATTTGCACTTCGTCAAGAAAAGCAAGTGTGTGGAACAATATTGGGTCATGCAAAAATAAAAGTTCACGGTTAAATAAGTCGTGACTTTGGTGCAACTCAGTGGACTTGGCAATTAACTCCGAATGCAACTTTGTTGTAACAACTGTGTCTTGCACAATAGTTAACACGTAGTGGAGAAGTGTTCTTTGCTGTCACCTGATGAATATCATTAATGTGCTGCTATAACGCAAAGATTTCTGTGGCAAACCTAGCCACTTCTGGACTATAATCGGAGAAGGTTGTCTATAGGCTGTACTGTGTGCTATGTATAACTTGTTATGTGTGTATTGTGCTATGGTAATTCGCATGCTGGCGGCCGTAAGCTACCAGCATACAAGTACTTCGTTCGGCGAACAGCGGCTATCTAGGCTGTTCGCCAAACGAATCCGGGCCCCCCTGATAGATCACACATTTAGGGTCGTGTGGCGCTTGTTAACCGGTTGCAACAATGTTGAAATCGGTAATTATAGACCCTCCTGGGTGGCCGTGGTTCGGCTACTGACCATGCGGCGGTCGGCCATCTTGGTTCGACTATTTTGCAGCGGTGTTTGGTCATCGAGCGCCTGGAACTAAAAACGGCTACTCGATGATGCGAACACCGCTGCACTTCCAGGCCGTTCGGGAGCCCAGTTTTCGGTAGAAACGTTCCCCTAAATGTAATCGACAGATTGAGGGGAACTTCTATGCAGAACAGTATTTGTTGCGGCGTTCGGTCATTTCAGCTGGGATCTGAGCGGTATTCTCACAAAAGGTGCGCTCAGACCCCAGCTATCTACCGAACGTTCGGTTGTCTCAATGTACCGAATATTATACAAAATATGTATTTTAAAGTAAATTGTCGGTTCTGCTGCACAAGGAGATAATCCACTTAAGCGTCCATTTTGGTGGGAGTATCCCTCTCGTGCAGCAGTGCCTGTTGGGAGAATTACAATGTCTGATGGGAGAAATCCCCTGAATTGTCTGTAAGGAAACCCCTTGCATGGGGAACTGCTTAAATATGCCATCTTGTGAATAAAGCAAGTTAGTTGACTCCCAAACTGTGTTTCGTCCGGTTATTGGGAGGATTTGGGGACTTGCATTACTTTTCAGCGCTGACTGTGGATTTACCTGTGAAACCAGCGGAGATCGTGGACTCTAATACTGCCCTCCGCTACAATTGGTGGCAAGCGACGGGATCCGACTTACAGCCGAAAAAGCGCAATTTGTGCAAGTTGCAACTGCCGAATGAGAAAAGGGAATGGCAAGCAGAATTCAACGAAAGAACCGACTACCGAAGTGAATGGAGACGGATTATTCTAAGCTAAAGAGACAGACGTTAAAAGAACTACTAGAAGCCAGGGGTAAAGTAGCCAGCAGCAAACCCAAGGCTGTACTAATTGCCGAGCTGATGGAGGGAGACCAAGCCCGCAGCGCTACACCCCCAGCAGTCATGGAAGAAACTCTCTACGAGAGAGAAATGAGGACCAGGCTGGCATTTCTACCACAGCCTATATCAGTGGACATGTTGAACCTAGTGATGGCAAATGTGCAGGAGTACGTGATGGCACACAGCCCACAGTATACAGCACCTCATGCAGAGCCCACGACGGGGTCACCCTACAGCCAGGTAAAACCCAAAATTCCCTATCAAGCATTTAAAGTATTCTGCGAGGAGAAGGATGAAATCGATGGGTTTTTACAAGATTTTGAGAGGCTGTGTGATTTACATGACTTAGCACGGGCAGTGTGGGTCCCCCTGCTGGCAAGTAGGCTGGCAGGGCGGGCAGCTGAAGCATATCGCGCTGTACCCAGCGAGGACAGCAAGGACTATGAGAAAGTGAAACGAGCGATATTAGAAAGGTATGCCATCACCCCAGAGGCATACCGGCGGAAATTTAGAAACCTGAAAAAAACAGATAAAGACTCCCATGCTGAGTGGGCACACAAGCTGGACCAAGCATCCCAAGGGTGGATACAAGTGAGCCAAGCCACTACCATGGAAGGAATGCGTCAGTTAATGCTGCTGGAGCAATTCTTCGACGGGTTGGCTCCAGTGACACAAGAATGGGTGCGGGACAGGAAGCCTCTCACCCTAACCGACACACTTAGCCGACCAGCATTTTGATGCAAGAAGGCATCAGGTAACCCTCTCCAAGAGTTACCCGCGACCCACAGGGTCACCCAGCGTTCCCATTTCCCATGCTCCCACGGCAACCCCTTTTCGCCCGGCCCCAGGAAATGTTCCACCCGCCTCCCGGTACAATGGACGTGCCAATATCCAGTGCCACTCTTGCAAACAGTGGGGGCATATAGCCCGGAAATGCACCCAAAATTGGGTCAGATCCACCTGGAACCAAGCACGACCGAATCCCGCACCAAGGGCTGCAGCCCATTGTTATCAGCGGGAACCAGCGGCCCAAGAGATGTGGAGTGTTCAACCCGAGGAACCACTAGGGGTATTACACGAGGTGATGTCGGTCCGAGCCACTGACAACAGGCAGCATCATCGCCAGCTGGTGACGCTGGAGGGGAAAGAAGTACAAGGGCTCCGAGATTCCGGAGCCACGCTCACCTTGATCGCACCCCATCTAGTCTCCGGGTCCGCTCACACTGGTGGATCAGTGGCCGTGAGGGTGGCAGAGTGTACCGTTTGCCCACTGCTAAAGTACATTTGGATTGGGGTGTGGGGGAGGGGGTTGTGGAAGTAGGTCTCATGCAAAACCTACCCGCGGATGTGGTACTGGGGAATGACTTGGGCCAGATGATATCTGCTTTTGTCCCACAGGCTCCCTACCAAGAAGCCCATCCAGTCACCACCCGGCAACAGGCCCGCACCACGGCTCCACCTACACACTCTGAGGCTCAGGTAAGAGACCAAGACCCCCACCCAACACGTATGTCCTGGGATACCCCAGCTAAGTTTGAAGCCGAGGTGAAGGCAGATCCCACATTGCAGGTGTACAGAGACAGGGTACGCACTGACCAGGGGGGGACAGAGGGGGAGCGGTATACTTGGGAGAAGGGGCTACTATACCGCATTGCGGAACGGGGAGTGGGAGGGTCCGTCACAGTGACCACCAAACAGTTAGTGGTTCCCCAGAAATACTGTCCCGAGCTACTTAGGATTGCTCACGATATTCCCTTATCCGGGCATCTAGGAATGACCCGTACCCGATATAGGTTAACCCATGCATTTTTCTGGCCAGGGATTTCTAAAGATGTAAGACAATACTGCACCTCCTGTGATATATGTCAGCGAGTAGGCAAGCGAACTGACCGTCACAAAGCTAAATTATGTCCCCTCCCGATTATTTCCGAACCTTTCAGTAGGGTGGCCGTTGACATAGTGGGACCATTACCCAAACCCAGTCCCTCCGGAAAACGGTTCATCTTAACAGTAGTGGTCTATGCCACCCGATACCCCGAGGCCGTAGCTCTCTCGAATATCCATGCCGAGACGGTGGCCGAGGCGTTAATGAAAATATTCTACCGGGTAGGGTTTCCCCAAGAAATAATATCCGATAGGGGCACCCAATTCACCGCCGAGGTCACCCAGCAACTGTGGAAAATATGTGGCATTAAGCCGATAGCAAATTCTGCGTACCACCCCCAGTCCAATGGCTTATGCGAGAGATTTAACGGTATGCTGAAGCAGATGCTCCGTACGTTCGGAGAGGCCCACAGAGACTGGGAGCGTTTTCTGCCCCATTTACTCTTCGCCTATAGAGAGGTACCCCAAGAGTCCACAGGGTTTTCCTCTTTTGAATTGCTGTTTGGGAGAAGGGTACGGGGACCGTTAGACCTCATTAGAGAGCATTGGGAGGGAGAGAGTAGCCCAGATGGAACCCCTATTGTATCATACGTACTGGAATTCCGGGACCGTCTGGAGGCACTGACTCAGGAAGTGCGCACCAACCTCCAGGCGGCCCAACAACGCCAGCGCCATTGGTACGATAGGGGAGCCAGAGACCGCAGCTTTCAGGTAGGGCAGAAGGTTTTGATTTTAAAACCTGTCCACACAAACAAGCTGCAGGCCGTCTGGCAAGGCCCATACCAGGTGGTGGAACAGAGGTGTGACACCACCTATGTGATTGGCCCCTGCTCAGGGGTAGGGAAGAGACGCATGCTCCATGTGAACATGCTCAAACCCTATCATGAGAGGACAGAGGACGTGGCGGCGATATGCACCTCGGCCTCTGAGGATCAGGAGAACCTGCCCCTACCTGACCTGTTAGAACAGGAAGAGCAGACCGAGCCCTCCAAGGGGGTTCAGCTGGGGGAGCGGCTAAGCCCTCGAGAGCGTGCCCAGGTACAAGAGCTGAAGGGGCTACTTTCTCCAATTTGCCTGGGTACACTCCGCTAGCCACCCACCGAGTAGAAACCCCGGGACAGCTCCCTATGCGGCAGACTCCGTACCGCGTCCCTGAAGCAGTCAGGACACACATGGAAAAGGAAATAGCTGAGATGTTGCAGCTAGGGGTTATCGAACCTTCCGATAGCCCCTGGGCATCGCCGGTAGTGCTGGTACCCAAGAAGGACGGCACGACACGTTTCTGTGTCGACTACCGGAGGCTAAATGACAAAACGGTGTCTGATGCCTATCCGATGCCCCGGATAGACGAACTGCTGGATAAGATGGCACGGGGACGGTATCTCACTACCATAGATTTATGTAAGTGATACTGGCAGATTCCACTAGCCGAGGATACCATCCCCAAGTCGGCATTTGTCACCCCGTTTGGCTTGTATCAATTTCGAGTCATGCCATTCGGGATGAAAAACGCCCCGGCGACGTTTCAGCGGATGGTAGATCGGTTACTGGACGGATTCCAGGAATACGCCTGTGCCTACTTAGACGATATAGCTATATTCAGTCAGACCTGGGCAGTGGGCACTAAACGATTTCTTGTTCACACAGACGCTTCAATGTTTGGATTGGGGGCAGTGCTGAGCCAAGTTGGAACCGATGGCGGAGATCATCCCGTAGCTTACTTGAGCCGGAAGTTATTGCCACGAGAAGTAAGCTACGCTGCCATTGAGAAGGAGTGCCTGGCCGTGGTGTGGGCCCTTAAGAAATTACAGCCTTATTTATATGGACAACCCTTTTCCCTACTCACAGATCACAACCCGTTGGTGTGGCTGAACCGTGTAGCTGGGGACAACGCCAGGCTGCTGCGCTGGAGTTTGGCGCTACAGCCCTTTGATTTTACTATTCACTATCGCCCAGGGAAACAAAACGGTAACGCCGACGGGTTATCTAGACAGACTGACCTTGAAAAGTGATCTGTGAGTACTCTCCCGGACCTCCCCAAGCCGATCCGTTGGGATCAGACTGTGTATGCCGGCTTGGATCTGGGGGAGCATTGTGGCAAACCTAGCCACTTCTGGACTATAATCGGAGAAGGTTGTCTATAGGCTGTACTGTGTGCTATGCATAACTTGTTATGTGTGTATTGTGCTATGGTAATTCGCATGCTGGCGGCCGTAAGCTACCAGCATACAAGTACTTCGTTCGGCGAACAGCGGCTATCTAGGCCAGTGATGGCGAACCTATGGCACGCGTGCCACAGGTGGCACGCCGTGCCCTCTCTGTGGGCACGCGGCCACAGGTCCGCCATCACTGCAGAGTAGGCACCTGCCTGCCCGAAACGGCAGGCGCCTACTCTGCTTCCGTGACGGGAGGCAGGGGGAGGGATCTGTGAAGCAGCTCCCCTGTCCTCCCGCGCGATGCTGTGTGGAGCGTTGCCGAGCGTTACCATGGCAACGCTCCACACAGCATCGCGCGGGAGGACAGTGGAGCTGCTTCACAGATCCCTCCCCCTGTCTCCCAACACGGAAGCACTGCCTGCCACCACCGGACCACCAGGGATGACGGTACCACCACCGGACCACCAGGGATGGCTGTGTCCCCCCCCCACTTCATTAAAGGTAAGAAGGAGGGGGGGGGATACTGACACACAGCACCCCTACCCCCCCAGAAGCACCCTTACCCCCCAGCACCACCCCTATCTCCCCAGCACCACCCCTACCCCCCCAGCACCACCCCTACCCCCCCAGCACCACCCCTAGCCCCCCCAGCACCACCCCTAGCCCCCCCCCAGCACCACCCCTACCCCCCCAGCACCACCCCTATCCCCACAGCACCACCCTACCCCCCACAGCACCACCCTACCCCCCACCATCACCCTACCCCCCCAGCAGCACCCTACCCCCCCAGCAGCACCCTACCCCCCCAGAAGTACCCCTACCCCCCCAGCAGCACCCTACCCCCCCAGCAGTACTCCACCCCCCAGCAGTACCCCTACCACCCCACAACAGTACCCCTACCCCCAGCAGTACCCCTACCCCCCAGAAGTACCCCTACCACCCCAGAAGTACCCCTACCACCCCAGAAGTACCCCTACCACCCCAGCAGTACCCCTACTCCCCCACAACAGTACCCCTACCACCCCAGCAGTACCCCTACCACCCCAGCAGTACCCCTACTCCCCCACAACAGTACCCCCCAGCACCCTTACCCCCCAGCACCCCTCCTACCCCCCCAGCAGTACCCCTACCCCCCCACACACAGCATCCCTACCCCCCACACACAGCACCCCTTCCCCCCACACACAGTACCCCTACTCCCCCACAGCACCCCTACCCCCCACACATAGTACCCATACTCCCCACAGCAGTACCCATACCCCCCACACAGTACCCCCTCCCCCCCAGCAGTACCCCTACCCCCCCAGCAGTACCCCTACCCCCCCACAGCACCCCTCTCACACACACATACAGCACCCCTACCCCACGCACAGCACCCGTCTCACACACACACACACACACACACAGCACCCCTCATACACACATACAACACCCACACGCACCCCCCCCCACACACACACGCACCCCCACACACACACACACGCCCCCCCCCCCCCACACACACACACACACACCCCCCCCACACACACACGCAATTGCCGTGTTGGCACTTTAATGAAAAAAAAGTTGGCATGTATTGCGGTTTGGGCACTCGGGCTCAAAAAGGTTCGCCATCACTGATCTAGGCTGTTCGCCAAACGAATCCGGGCCCCCCTGATAGATCACACATTTAGGGTCGTGTGGCGCTTGTTAACCGGTTGCAACAATGTTGCAATCGGTAATTATAGACCCTCCTGGGTGGCCGTCGTTCGGCTACCGACCATGCGGCGGTCGGCCATCTTGGTTCATCTATTTTGCAGCGGTGTTTGGTCATCGAGCGCCTGGAACTAAAAACGGCTACTCGATGATGCGAACACCGCTGCACTTCCAGGCCGTTCGGGAGCCCGGTTTTCGGTAGAAACGTTCCCCTAAATGTAATCGACAGATTGAGGGGAACTTCTATGCAGAACAGTATTTGTTGCGGCGTTCGGTCATTTCAGCTGGGATCTGAGCGGTATTCTCACAAAAGGTGCGCTCAGACCCCAGCTATCTACCGAACGTTTGGTTGTCTCAATGTACCGAATATTATACAAAATATGTATTTTAAAGTAAATTGTCGGTTCTGCTGCACGAGGAGATAATCCACTTAAGCGTCCATTTTGGTGGGAGTATCCCTCTTGTGCAGCAGTACCTGTTGGGAGAATTACAATGTCTGATGGGAGAAATCCCCTGAATTGTCTGTAAGGAAACCCCTTGCATGGGGAACTGCTTAAATATGCCATCTTGTGAATAAAGCAAGTTAGTTGACTCCCAAACTGTGTTTCGTCCGGTTATTGGGAGGATTTGGGGACATTACTTTTCAGTGCTGACTGTGGATTTACCTGTGAAACCAGCGGAGATCGTGGACTCTAATACTGCCCTCCACTACAATTTCCATATCCAGTTTTTGGACAGTAATAGAGTTGGCTGCAGACATTCCAGTTGCGACAACTGCAACAATTATAACGGTGAGGAACCTTTTGGGTTTGTTGCTCATCAGAATAGTACTGGATACAAAAGGTTTCCGGGTTTGCTCCAAGACGTTTCGCACACGGTTTGTAACTCAGGAAACTGCATCGATGAAATGTTGTACTTCTCGATGGAAATCTTGGGGTCCAAGCTGAAGAACGCACGTTGGGTCAGGATCCGCTTCTCTGTCAAGATGAACCATGGTGTCTCTTGAATCAGGATGCCGGAGGATGGTCCCATCTCTGCGATCGGATCGATCCGTAGCTCTTGGCACAGCAGCAGTATGACCCAGAAACATGCCACATCCTTCTTGGACATCTTTCGACAGTCACGGATCAGGAACTCGTCTCAGACTTATCTACTAATGATTCAAGGGTGGTTACCGCTGCTCGCCAATGTTTAGAGCCATGTCCCCAAGGACGGTATACCACGCCCGCTGTCCTTAAGGGGTTAAACTTGTCCCTTTTTTAATCTATATTTTCTACGTGCTGTTTTTATTTAAAACTTTTTCCCTCTTTTGTTTTCTCTTGCTGTTTATATTCCCCTCCTTGTGGGTGCTGCTGAGCTAATTAGGGGTAATGCCCCTTAATTTTCACATGTGTGGGTGTGGCGGAACCAACCTCGCCACTGTGCACTGGAGAAGCCTGGTTGCTAGCCTCCTGCCCTGCGACTATTAACCCTTTAAGAACTGTATTTGGGCACAATGGTTTTTGTATGCTGTTCCTGGCCCTTTAAATACTGGAGCAGTGTTACAACTTTTAAACTGGCACTTCGAATGCAGTCAAAGTGCCGAAGTCGTCGAAGTGCCGAAGTCGTCGAAGGGGCCGCCATTCGACAAACGCGGTCGAACGCGGTCACCGGTGTGTGCAGCCAAATCTATGGAACTGTTTGCGGCTACCCAATAGCACGAACACCGCTGACCCGTACCTTCTTCGAAACCGCGGCTGGAGACTAAGTCCCGTTTGAAGATTCGAATGCTCGTTCGAATGTGACTTAGTCATTTTCACGGTGTAAAATAGACCGACCGCATAGCCCATGTAACGGCACCCCCAGGCATAAAAGGGTTAAACCGCCGTTTAGTAGATCTTCCCTTCCAGAGACACAGGCACAGCTACTGTAGACACCAATCCACCGAACTGGAGAAGCATATGAATGCCGTAAACAGCTGAACCAGAACCATATGAATGCTGTAAACAACAGAATAGGAAAAAACATACGAATAGGTTTACACTCCTAGCAGTCAAACTGGAACAGCATACCATAAATCCCCCCAAGAACGAGACATGGCTCCGTGATGAGGGTCAAGCAGTGAACAGACAGAGCTGTGGGTTTATTGTTCTTATATACACATTAGTACCACCCACAGTTGTGGAAAACAACCAATAAACACATACAATACACCCAGACACTCCCACACAAAATCCTCCCCTCTGCCTGTGATACAATTACCTTACACAATGGGTAATGTAATTATCACAAGCAGAGAAATACAGTTTTTCCACATTATTCATAACTTTAAAAGTATGCATCACATTCACACATTTTCAGAATCAGCATACTCCAAATACAAACATACGTCAAAATCATACAAATTGGTCAGTGGTTTAAAAGATAGATCGTAGTCCTTTGTGACCAAGTGAAGCATGGCTTTTCTGCCCAAAACCAGTTCCACAGAGTCTTCTATCCTGGAGATAATTGGGAAGTAATCCAATTATCTCCAAGGACAGAGGCAAAACTCCATTGAACATATGGCAGCAAAAGACAATAAAATACATAAAAATATATGACTGTGCAGTCATTGCATAAAACAGGTATGTAGCGGACTGGACCCTGCACCAGAGTCTGCCCCAGTTTCCTGGAGGGGACTGCTTGCTCGCCTCCTGCCCAGTGATTATGGTCCCGGGAAGATGGGACCCTTTAAAGAACTGCATTTGGACATATTGTACTTTATTGTACTGTGCTGGCCTTTTAACAACAGTGAAGGGAAATACTGAAACTTTTTGGACACTTCCTCTTCCCCTCCCCCGGATCCATTGTTCTCCAGCAGGGTGTTGTCCCAGGGACACTGCCAAACCAGTGGGAACTGATTTGAAAAGGAAAAGCCATGCTTGCAAGTGAAAACAAAGGACTTCGACCTAACTGTTAAACCCCTGAACCTATTCAAGTGAATTTTGGATATGTTTGTCCCCAAGTTATACTGGTTAAAATAATACCGTGGTCTCTGCGCCCAAGCTACAGGGAGTACGGAGGGTCAGCCCTGCTCCCCAGCGGCTGGAAGTGTGTAAGGGAGAGGAGTTTGTTACCCCCTCGCCCCAGCGGCAGCATAAACCAACAAGGGGAGACACTAAGCCCCTCACCAGCGCAGATGGGACCGTGGTCTCTGCGCCCAAGCTACAGGGAGTTCGGAGGGTCAGCCCTGCTGCCCAGCGGCTGGAAGTGTGTAAGGGAGAAGAGTTTGTTACCCCCTCGACCCAGCGGCAGCCTAGCCCACCAAGGGGAGACACTAAGCCCCTCACCAGCGCAGATGGTACCGTGGTCTCTGCGCCCAAGCTACAGGGAGTACAGATGGTCAGCCCGGCTCCCCAGTGGCTGGAAGTGTGTAAGGGGTAGGAGTTTGTTACCCCCTCTCCCCAGCGGCAGCCTGGCCCACCAAGGGGAGACAGTAAACCCCACAACAGGGCAGATGGGATGCACCACTGGAGATATGGACAGTCTGTCTTGGTCCCCAACAACAGGACAATGTATTGGAAGAGGAGGCAGTGTGTTTTCCCCTACTACAAGAAAGGACGTCGCAAGGAGAGGAGCCGGTTATCCCTTCTCCCCAGCAACCGCTTTGTCCAACCAGGAGAGAGAGCACCCTGGTTACTTTTCCACCAGACTATGGATTCCCAACTGGGCACATGTGGCAGGAGAACACTGGGACAGCTACAAAGGGTGAGACAGGCCGACCGACTATCAGAGCCCCAGACCGATTGAAGGTCTGGAGTCTGGATAGTCTCTTTGGTAAAGGGGAAATGTAGCGGACTGGACCCTGCACCAGAGTCTGCCCCAGTTTCCTGGAGGGGACTGCTTGCTCGCCTCCTGCCCAGTGATTATGGTCCCGGGAAGATGGGACCCTTTAACCCCTTAAGGACCAAACTTCTGGAATAAAAGGGAATCATGACATGTCACACATGTCATGTGTCCTTAAGGGGTTAAAGAACTGCATTTGGACATATTGTACTTTATTGCCTTTTAACAACAGTGAAGGGAAATACTGAAACTTTTTGGACACTTCCTCTTCCCCTCCCCCGGATCCATTGTTCTCCAGCAGGGTGTTGTCCCAGGGACACTGCCAGACCAGTGGGAACTGGTTTGGACAAGAAAAGCCATGCTTGCAAGTGAAAACAAAGGACTTCGACCAAACTATTAAACCCCTGAACCTATTCAAGTGAATTTTGGATATGTTTGTCCCCATGTTATACTGGTTAAAATAATATAAGTTTTATGTATGTACGATGTTAACTCACAAAGTTATAAAATGTATAAAAAGTGTAACTTTTCAGCTTGGAGATAATTGAGTAGATACAGTAATTGACTCAATTATCTCCTAAGCAGAGGGGAGGAATATGCTGGGTGTGTTTCTATTGTCCCATTGTGTCTGATTGGCCGCTGTACTTGCATTGTATGTGTTGTAATGTGTTTATTGGTTGTTCTGCAAAACCCTGTGGGCTGTACTATGTTTGGGGATTGGGAATAAAAGAGGCTGTATGTGCCAACACAATGAGTTCCTGTTTTAACCCTCAAAGTGAAGTGTCGTCTCATTATTGGGGGAGGATTTATTGTATGCTGTTCCAGTTTGACTGCTAGGAGTGTAAACCTATTCGTATGGTTTTTCCTATTTGGCTCTTTACAGCATTCATATGGTTCTGGTTCAGCTGTTTACGGCATTCATATGCTTGAGAGGATTTATATGCTTCTTCGGTTCGGTGATTGTGGTGTCTGCCAGAGTGCTTGGAGTCCTCAGGAAAGGCTAGGAGCATCCTTTAACGGAGGTATCCAGTCGGGGTGCCAGGCGATCCGTTACATTGGTGGCAAGTGGTGGGATGGCGTCCTAGTGCGAGGAGAAGCAGCTCAGAGACACTGGTAATGTTTGGAGCTACAAATGGAGGGTAACGCTAGTATGCGTACAGCGGCCCTATCTTCAAAGGGACTAACTTTCGGCAAAACAAGCATGGCGCTCAATTGCACTGAGGCAAAGTTTGACGAGATGCTGAAGGAGCGACTGGCTTACTTCGGACCCAACCCAACTGAGGAAATTGTGCAATTCTCGAGGAATCTACTGATCGAGTTCCTGCTGCGCATAGCAGAACAGGACAATAGGAAGGCTCGGGGTGGGTTACCCACGCCCCAGCAACCGGATACAGTTCAGGGAGAGAAGCGTGCCGTCCTTCCTCCCCAGCGGCAGTGTGTGTTACAGGGAGCTGAAGGTGCCGTCCTTCCTCCCCAGCGGCAGTGCGTATCCCAGGGAGCTGAAGGTGTCGTCCTTCCTCCCCAGCGGCAGTGTGTGTCCCAGGGAGCTGAAGGTGTCGTCCTTCCTCCCCAGCGGCAGTGTGTATCCCAGGGAACTGAAGGTGCCGTCCTTCCTCCCCAGCGGCAGTGTGTATCCCAGGGAGCTGAAGGTGCCGTCCTTCCTCCCCAGTGGCAGTGTGTATCCCAGGGAGCTGAAGGTGCCGTCCTTCCTCCCCAGCGGCAGTATGTATCCCAGGGAGCTGAAGGTGCCGTCCTTCCTCCCCAGCAGCAGTGTGTACCCCAGGGAGCTGAAGGTGTCGTCCTTCCTCCCCAGCGACAGAGTGTGTTACAGGGAGCTGAAGGTGTCGTCCTTCCTCCCCAGCGGCAGTGTGTATCCCAGGGAGCCGAAGGTGCCGTCCTTCCTCCCCAGCGGCAGTGTGTATCCCAGGGAGCTGAAGGTGCCGTCCTTCCTCCCCAGCGGCAGTGTGTGTTACAGGGAGCTGAAGGTGCCGTCCTTCCTCCCCAGCGGCAGTGTGTATCCCAGGGAGCTGAAGGTGCCGTCCTTCCTCCCCAGTGGCAGTGTGTATCCCAGGGAGCTGAAGGTGCCGTCCTTCCTCCCCAGCGGCAGTGTGTATCCCAGGGAGCTGAAGGTGACGTCCTTCCTCCCCAGCGGCAGTGTGTGTCCCAGGGAGCTGAAGGTGCCGTCCTTCCTCCCCAGCGGCAGTGTGTATCCCAGGGAGCTGGAGGTGCCGTCCTTCCTCCCCAGCGGCAGTGTGTGTTACAGGGAGCTGAAGGTGCCGTCCTTCCTCCCCAGCGGCAGTGTGTATCCCAGGGAGCTGAAGGTGCCGTCCTTCCTCCCCAGCGGCAGTATGTATCCCAGGGAGCTGAAGGTGCCGTCCTTCCTCCCCAGCAGCAGTGTGTACCCCAGGGAGCTGAAGGTGTCGTCCTTCCTCCCCAGCGGCAGTGTGTGTTACAGGGAGCTGAAGGTGTCGTCCTTCCTCCCAGCGGCAGTGTGTAGCCCAGGGAGCTGAAGGTGCCGTCCTTCCTCCCCAGCGGCAGTGTGTACCCCAGGGAGCTGAAGGTGCCGTCCTTCCTCCCCAGCGGCAGTGTGTATCCCAGGGAGCTGAAGGTGTCGTCCTTCCTCCCCAGCGGCAGTGTGTGTTACAGGGAGCTGAAGGTGCCATCCTTCCTCCCCAGCAGCAGGACAATATATTGAAAGGGGAGACAGTTGGTCCCCCTCTTCACCAGCAGACGAGTATGGAAGGGGTTGGAGATAATTGGCTGGCCGAAGTAAGGCAGCGAGTGGCCCAGTATGGGGATGATGTACCCATGGAGACACGCCGGGTGATCTGGAACCAGGTCATGGCCGAGCGAAACACAAGGCTGGGCCGAGAATTCCAGCTGGCGAAAAAGAGAGAATGTCAGGGAGAGGAGCCTGTGACCCCCTCTCTCCAGCGGCAGCGTAGCCCACCTAGGGGAGACACTAAGCCCCACAACAGCGCAGATGGGACCGTGGTCTCTGCGCCCAAGCTACAGGGAGTTCGGTGGGTCAGCCCTGCTCCCCAGCGGCTGGAAGTGTGTAAGGGAGAGGAGTTTGTTACCCCCTCTCCCCAGCGGCAGCCTAGCCCACCAAGGGGAGACACTAAGCCCCTCACCAGCGCAGATGGGACCGTGGTCTCTGCGCCCAAGCTACAGGGAGTACGGAGGGTCAGCCCGGCTCCCCAGCTGCTGGAAGTGTGTAAGGGAGAGGAGTTTGTTACCCCCTCGCCCCAGCGGCAGCATAAACCCCCAAGGGGAGACACTAAGCCCCTCACCAGCGCAGATGGTACCGTGGTCTCTGCGCCCAAGCTACAGGGAGTACGGATGGTCAGCCCGGCTCCCCAGTGGCTGGAAGTGTGTAAGGGAGTTTTGAAAGTTGGGTAAAAAGTATGTTACCCCCTCTCCCCAGCGGCAGCCTGGCCCACCAAGGGGAGACAGTAAACCCCACAACAGGGCAGATGGGACCGTAGTCTCTGCACCTGCACCACTGGAGACAGTCTGTCTTGGTCCCCAACAACAGGACAATGTATTGGAAGAGGAGGCAGTGTGTTTTCCCCTACTACAAGAAAGGACGTCGCAGGGAGAGGAGCCGGTTACCCCTTCTCCCCAGCAACCGCTTTGTCCAACCAGGAGAGAGAGCACCCTGGTTACTTTTCCACCAGACTATGGATTTCCAACTGGGCACATGTGGCAGGAGAACACTGGGACAGCTACAAAGGGTGAGAAAGGCCGACCGACTATCAAAGCCCCAGACCGATTAAAGGTCTGGAGTCTGGATAGTCTCTTTGGTAAAGGGGAGAAATGTAGTGGACTGGACCCTGCACCAGAGTCTGCCCCAGTTTCCTGGAGGGGACTGCTTGCTTGCCTCCTGCCCAGTGATTATGGTCCCGGGAAGATGGGACCCTTTAAAGAACTGCATTTGGACATATTGTACTTTATTGTACTGTGCTGGCCTTTTAACAACAGTGAAGGGAAATACTGAAACTTTTTGGACACTTCCTCTTCCCCTCCCCTGGATCCATTGTTCTCCAGCAGGGTGTTGTCCCAGGGACACTGCCAAACCAGTGGGAAACCCCTGAACCTATTCAAGTGAATTTTGGATATGTTTTTCCCCAAGTTATACTGGTTAAAATAATATAAGTTTTATGTATGTACGATGTTAACTCACAAAGTTATAAAATGTATAAAAAGTGTAACTTTTCAGCTTGGAGATAATTGAGTAGATACAGTAATTGACTCAATTATCTCCTAAGCAGAGGGGAGGAATATGCTGGGTGTGTTTCTATTGTCCCATTGTGTCTGATTGGCCGCTGTACTTGCATTGTATGAGTTGTAATGTGTTTATTGGTTGTTCTGCAAAACCCTGTGGGCTGTAATGTGTTTGGGGATTGGGAATAAAAGAGGCTGCATGTGCCAACACAATGAGTTCCTGTTTTAACCCTCAAAGTGAAGTGTTGTCTCATTCTTGGGGGAGGATTTATTGTATGCTGTTCCAGTTTGACTGCTAGGAGAGTAAACCTATTTGTATGGTTTCCTATTCAACTGTCTACAGCATTCACATGCTTGAGAGGATTTATATGCTTCTTCGGTTCGGTGATTGTGGTGTCTGCCAGAGTGCTTGGAGTCCTCAGGAAACGCTAGGAGCATCCTTTAACGGAGGTACCCAGTCTGGGTGCCAGGCGATCCGTTACAAGGTACATTCAACATATCCCCAGATAGCTCACATCTGAGCGCACATTATTACTGAATGGCGCTCAGATCACACACATACAGTTCAATTGCCATGGAGCCAAAGTCTTTCCTATAGTCTTTCCTTATACGAATGGGCTCCATGGCATAGCTATCTGGGGTATCACCGCTCAAACAGGGCAAGCACTGAATGACCCGGCTTTCGTGACATTGCAGGGGAAAATCAAGCTTTTTAACATGGGACCATAGTCCAGAGGCAACAGGCGGGCAACCAGGCTCCTCCAATGCAATGTGGCGAGATTGGTCTTGTCACAGCCCAAATCTATGGAACTGTTTTGGGCATGAAAATATGCTTGCGGTCGGTCAAAAGTGACTTATACTTATCTCCCGAACGGCTGGACGGATTTAAATGATTTTTGGGTATGTTTGTATTTGGAATGTGCTGATTACTAATATGTAACTGTTATTAATATTGGATGTATGGTTTTAGAGTTATGAAAGTTGGGTAAAAAGTATGTTACCCCTGTACGTATAATTGGGTTACCTCTCAGGCTAAGGGGAGGGAATCTGTGGGATGTAACCATTGTGTGATTGGGTAATGTATAATTGTATGTGGGCGTCTCCCTTGCAGGGGAGAATTGCATAAAAGCAGAGTGTATGTCATTAAACCTGAGTTCTACTTTACCCTCAATTGGGAGTGCCGTCTCTTATTGGGGGAATCTGCTACAAGGGATTGCTATGCTTGTTATTCTCCATTGCTGAATCAGTGCTAAGCTCTTAAACGCTTGTTCCTGTTTTGCTCTCTGGAGGAGTCTACGGTGGTTATGGTGTCTGCTGCAGTGCTTGGAGTCTTCAGGAAGCGCTAGGAGCATCCTTCAATGGAGGTACCCAGTCGGGGTGCCAATCGATCCGTTACAGTGGGATTTGTATTGCCAATATAAACCAAATACTGACTCACAGAGCTTGCTCACGGGAGTTTGCTTAAAAGCAGGCTGTTTTAAGTGGTCTCTTTTAAGTAGAAGCTGAAACAACAGGTGTAACAGATCACCCTGTCCCATTAATAATGCATTTCCATCGACTGATCGGTATACGAACCCAAACGAACAAAATTGCCTCATTTAGCTCATATAATATTAACTAGGTACCGAAGAACACCTAGGCCCCCGAGAACTGTTGTGTGCCGCTTGTTGACCCACTTGACCTCTATAACAACTTCCTAAACCCCAAACACTTGAACTTTCTAAGTGATTGGCTGGGTGGCCACCGTTCGTATGGCTGAACACGAGGCGGCGGCCATCTTGTTTTGTCGAACGCATCCAGTGGGGTTTGGTCGTCGAGTGAATGGAACTATAATGGGAAACCCGACAGGCCCTACACCGCTGAGACTTCCACTCACCCCTACGTTCGACTCTATTCGTCTGAGTAAAGCGGCATTCGGTGAAAACAAGCTCCTGAACAAAAGACACTGGGTGAGCCTACACACGAACAGTTTATTCATCTATTATATTAGATTTTGGCACTCCGAAAAGAGGCCAACCACACATCCTAATTTCATGGAACACTTTTGGGCAGGCTCCTCGTGTGCTGTCGGTCTAAACTATAACCCCGGTGGCGTTTCGGCTACATTCGTGGGATCTGAGTGATTTCGACATATGTTGGGTGCTCAGACCCAGGTTATGCGGGGATATAGAGGAGGTGAAAGGGGTAAGGGTTGCGCTAAAAGTTAAAACCAATAGTATATGACAGTACACACCAGACCAAAAGGACTAGATGGGTAGACAACAACAAGTAGGCCTATATAAATGATAAAAAGTCTCACTTAAAACAGAAACAAGATAAAAGAAAGTCCGTCCAGGTGATAAAATATGATAAAAAATCATATAAAAAGTCTCACTGGATAGATTATAGGTACTGTCCTCAGGAGTTGATCCGTCAGGCTTGTAAGTATCCGTATATGTGAAGACAAAAATAAAAACACGACAAACTGATGATAGTGAAGTATTGTAAGATCCAAAGGTAAAATAAATAAAATGGAGGTAAATACACTCCCATTTGGAGGAGCTTTAGCCAGCTCTAGGATGAAGGGCGTTTAGCGGTATAAACCCCGCTAAAGGATATACTGTAGGGAGATAACCGTCAATCCGGCCTGGTAATGCAGTACTCCACCATATATAATAAACATCAAAAGTGCTCTCAGTGTATAAGAGATGGGTAAAATAAATTTAAATAAAATATACTCACAAGTGTAGAGCAGAGGATACTGCTCTATTAATACAGCGCTGGTGGAATGATCCCCACCTGGGATTTCTTGAGTCAGGATACAGTAAAAAAATGCCAGGAAAAGTAAAAATAAAAAGTTCATATAAAACACAATAAAATGAACATTGGTCCTGTGGAAAAGGTAACCAAAAAACTTTTATTGCTTAAAATACACAATTAAAACCATTAACGCGTTTCACCTTGAAGGCTTTATCAGAATGGTAGTATAGCATTATACCTGGCATGAGACAATACTTATAAGGAAATGTAAAACAACAATCAGATCAGCCAATAGGAAACAAATATTTAAAATCATATATAAAACATATATAAAACAAATGGTGCTTATACAGGTTGGTAAAGTAATCGAATAGGGACTGTGTAGTATGATTATATTTGTAAACCGAGGCTTATGTAAGAAGATATAAGTAAAAATAAAGCGTCACGTGACCGGCATAATTCGGAGCTGGGCTTCTTGGGAAATGTAGTTTAGCCGGTCAGCATGAGCATAGGAGAGAGGGCGGAGAGCGGCTCGCTCTCGCCTACAGAAACGAGCCGCTCCAACAAGGGGAGGGGCTACAGGCTCGCTCAGAGAGCCGAGCCGCTCCCACGAGGGGAGGAGCTACAGGGGAGGTGTATGCAACTCACTGCCTGATAGGATGTATAGAGTAAAATATATACGGGGATATATAGTCCTATAAATATACATACACATGAAAGATTGACTGGAATAAAACATGCAAAAGGATATATAGTCACAAGAGTATATACATACACATGGAAGGATACTACTTAAACAGGAGAAAAGATAATATAAATAATACAAATACATAAGAAGAATACATACATACTGCTGCTAACTTATATAAATATAAAAAACATATCCTTAAATACATAAAAAGGGATAAACACAGCAGCTTTCTTATGTGAATAGTAGAAAAGCATAGAAAGCATATCCTTTAAACAAAATTATATAAATTTGAGGCATTTAGTGCTGTTAATAATAAATACACATAAAATTCTCATATAAAAATTATTCACATATAAAAATGAAGTGTGGGGGGCGGGGCCTGACAGCCAAGATGGCCGGTCGCACTTAATGAGAGCTCCAGCACCAGTAGGCACAATTAAGCTTTTTCCGACCAAACTATTACCGACAGCGATGCACGGTGCCCAGAGTGCGATGCAGGACCGATCGAGAAACGGGAGGATGCCTGTCTTGACTCGGTACCTCACAAGAGGGCCTGGGCCGGCCATGCGGCCTAACCTAGAGCGGGGCCTAGCGTCTGGGGGAGGCGGCCGATCCCCCAGAAATGGGACATGCTCACCCACATGAACTCAGCACAGCCCTGCTACCCCCCCCCCCCTATGGACCGGTGGGGGATATCCCGGTCCTCGCTGGGGACGATTACCCCCACAACACAGCCTGCAACACAACAGACTCTCAGTACACCTGGGACTGCCGTCAGAGCTGAGTCCAAGCAACCCGAGGAGAGGGCGGAGAAACCAGCCGATGACCACTTTGAACAAGCGGATTACTCGGCAAAGCTAGAAGGGATCTTTGAAGCCTTCTGGCAAAAGCTTGAACGGCACATACAACAAAATTCTGAGAAGCAACAAGGCAGCTGCTCCTCAAAGCACCCACGAGGAGGTCATGAAATGGCCGCTGCAAACCAGCCCCAGCGCACACAGGACCAACGCTGCCGCCCAACCCTGAGCAGCAAACAGCAGTCTCAAGCAACTGCACGGAGCTACAAACCTCCTTCAGGGCGGGGAGCCCGTCAGGACCACAATCAGTCCCACCGTCCACACACCAGGAGGGGCTCCAAGAAAACGGAGTTGCAGAAGGCACACAGTCCAACCAAGCATGGAGGAGCACCACAGGGATACTGGGCAGTGATTCCCACACTAAACGGAACGAGGGGACCTGATAATCCACAACTGACACCTGCACTGCACAGAGGTCGTCACGCGGAGGCACCCCCTGCATGGCCCGCAAGAGGGATCGGCTGAATGGCGCTGAGAGCAGCCGCTCGCAATGCGAGCAGAGTCCAGAGACAATCAGGACAATTACAACTAAAATAGAGCAACCTCCAGAGAGATATGTACCAATGGTTGATTACTATATACCCAAAATAGATATGTGCCAATGATTAATAGGTGCCCATAATTACTATGACCCTATGATTGTTATTTGCCAGCAATTATGCATTACTCACCGCAATAATGCATTACTTCACCTACGGCAAGCCAGATTATGTAAAACTATCACACTCACACACATCAGCTAAACTTGACAAGCATTAAGATCCCTCCCTGAGACACTCACACAACACCAATCCCTATAAGCCTGCAATATGTAGCCTGAACCGAAAAGTTTAAAAACAACAATTGTGTGCAGTTCTTCCGTGCCAATTTGTAACTCTCGATCGAAAACATTGGTGTGCTGGTGTGGCACAACAGAGTTGCCCTGTTGCTGTCACCTATTAGCATGTCTAAATCTCATGTTAGCTCTGCTTCTCCCCTAATATATGCATAATGGTTGCGAGGCTCCCTAGACTAAACATTCATAGCATAATTACTTCTCTTTACCTCGTAACCAGATACTGCTCTGTTTTACAACGTGTTGCAATGTTAAGCATCCAGTAACTTTACTCCACTTATTTTATCTCATTCAACTGTTTAGTTAAGCATGTCAAATACAAAAATTGTGCAAACTATCATGCCACTGTTTAACTTGTGTGAAACCTGAAATACGCTGTTGTGGCGTTTATTTAAATATTGTAACCACCTGCACAACTAAAATAAAGAATTCAAAAAAAAAAAAAAATGAAGTGTAACGGCCTGATATAGGACCCGCTCACACAAAGCGTGCTAAGCGATACCTTTGCAGAGAGTAGGGCCACATAGCACCATAAAAAGCCACGAACCCGGAGTCACATACACCTGACCACGACAAACACTAACTTATCTAGTCTACCTGAAATAGTGGACATCCTGACACGACACAACGCCTGTACTACCAAACCTGTAACCATGACGACTAAATCTATTACTACTAGTTACCACTCCTGCTATCACACTTGCCACCACCTACTATCATACGCTACACTTGACTTGTGCGAAAACACCATATAAAATTGTCCTTGTTCTTAGCTTATGGATCAATCTAATGATACTGTCATGTTTTATCCTGCCTTACTGTTTATATAATACCGTCTTGTGAAAAATCGTGTTATCCTCCACGAACGACAAAAAAAAAAAAATGTGCAGCATACCTGATTTATATCCGTCCAAACATTGTCAATATACCTTGTATTAAGAGACAAACTGTAAACTGTACTAATCAATGCACACCCAAAATAAAGAATTAAAAAAAAAAAAAAAATGAAGTGTAAAACTCCATATTAAAATTATGGATTAAAAAAAGTTCCATAATAAAAGTGACAATTAATATGCATCATTATAAAAAGTTGTACAAATCGAAGTCTGCATTTAAACCGTGGGGTGTAATGGTCTGTAGCTTGTAGGCCCATTCCATTCCTGTTTTACCTAGGACGTTTTTTATATCACACACCCCCCTTCCCCCCTCCAGGGTAAGGTGCATTTTTTTTCTCCCCATACATTTTAACATTTTAAGGTCTTTATTGTGAGCAATAAAATGTTTGGATACGGAGTGGTTTAAGTATCCATTTCTAATGTTTCTGCAATGTTCAATTAGTCTAATTTTTAGGCACCTTGTGGTCATTCCAACGTACTGGAAGCCACATGGGCATTCAAGCAGATAGATCACATTTTTCGTATTGCAACTTAGAAAGGCCTTAATGTTGTAAGTTGTTTTGATCCTATTTGAGGTAAATTGTGTCAACGTAGATGGTAGTGTGGAATCAGTGGTCTTACATACAATACACGTTTTGCATTTATGGAACCCTTTGACTTGGGGAAACAAGGATACTGGGTTTTTGTGTGGAACTGTTTTAGTAAAATTCGTGGTTAAAATAGATTTAAAATTGGGAGCTCCTCTAAAAACGATATTTGGCTTTTTGGGAATAATTTTGCTAAGTTTGTCGTCATGTTTTAAAATGTGCCAATGTTTTTGAATAATCTTTTTGATTTCCCGCTTTTATTATTATAATTGAAAGTAATAGGGAGACATATAGATATGTTATTTGTTTTTGTTTTATACTTTAAAAGTTCGTCTCTATTTTTGTACTTGATCTCGTTAATACTTTCTAATAGATCTGTCTCTGAATAATTTTTTTCAATGAATTTGTTTTTAAAAACATCTGCTTGGGGGGGCGGGGCCTGACAGCCAAGATGGCTAGACGTGTGTTTTGCTAGCTCCTGCAAACATATGCCAAAACTGTTGAAAAACATCAGCTAAACCAGAGGAATTCGATCCTATGCTACCGGGGACCACCCTTAAGATACTCAACTACATACCAAGCCTAGAACCGGGTGCCCTGATGGACACATGTCGAGCCCTAGCCTGCGGCCTGGTGAGGCTACCGGTCCGGTTGTTGGGAGAGACGGCCGATCTCCCGATTCCGGGCCCGGGCCTACCGGGGAAGCCCGAGCAGCCCTGTTCCCCCCCCCTTGGACCTGGCGGGGGACATCCCGGTACTCACTGGGTGTACCTATACCTCTGCGGGGTCATCAAGAACACCCAGCAAATCTGGAACAGCGTGGTCACCTAAGATGGCGGACGCACTTCACCCTCCGCGAGTCCACATAAGACTGGATGGTCTGTCATGGCGGGAGACCTTCGAGGCCAAATTTGAGAAGATCTGCCAAGACTTCTGGCTCCGAATACAGAGCCGAGCGCACCAGTAGGCCTCCCTTGCTGCTCAGAAGAACCAAGACACTCTGCCTTCTTCCAGGTCCTCAAAGCCGAAACCAGCCGGACGCCCCCAAACCAAGGGGAGCCCCCGGCTTACTGTGACCCTAGCTCAAATATGACCAAGAGGATCTCTCCCTGCAGCACCACCCCAACCAGACTTACCTCAAGACACAGCCGCGCCGCGATCGGTGGGACGAAGCCTTGAAGCAGCAGGGAAGGCGAGGAGGCAAAGGTGGGAACATCCGCAACAGCGCAAATCTCAGCAACATGATCAGGCTGAGAGCCAGGCGCTCCTTAGCCCAAATATCAAACAAGGTCACCCCCACGCTTGCGGCCTGCACCCTCGGAAGGCTCTTCCTCTGAGAGCACGACTGAAGCCTGCTCCTCAGACCCGATGTCAAAATAAACCTGCCGAACGACAAGAGACCGGGGACGCAAGTACCATGAACTGCATTTGGACTTGGGGGGGTGGGGGACTCTCAGTAAGGCCCGACACCAATGACCACAATCACCGGGGCATAATACACTATATACTAGGCATAGGCTGAGCTAGCCAACAACCAAGGGTAGGTCCCCCGTACAGGGGTGTGAAAGAACTGTTCCCCTCATGTATCTTCATACCCAGTGGTCCTTAATTATTATAATTTTGCAGCTTGTCAGTTGAAGTTAATTACTACGTTTTTAAATCTTTAGTTACTAGAATACACAGCAGAGAATACATACTTGGCTAGGCTCCCTGTTCAACTAACCCCTGGACGAAATGCAGCTTACGAGCCCCTAAAGTGACGAACAGAGTACATATAGCAAGAGCAAGATCCACATAGGAGGCCTCTCATAGCAACTAAGCATAGTCACACACTCAGTTAAATCTTAAGCTTAATCTGTATGTGTATAACAGTAAGTTTATGATAAGCTTGTACTGTCTTTATATATACCCTAACAAAAATGTGCAGTGTCATCAAATGCCAACAATTGTACTTATATGTTTCTTGATAATGTTCGCAATAGCTGTTGGGACTTTGCAACCGTACATGTATAACCTATGCACAACAAAAGAAATAAAAACAAAACAAAAAAACATCTGCTTGTTCATTGAAGTTTTCTAGTTCAGTACAATTCCTGCTTAGACGAAAGAATTGGCTTTTTGGGGCACTATCAAGCCAGGGTGTATAGTGGAAGCTTGTTCGGTCAATAGCTGTATTAACACAGACTTTTTTAAAAAACGTTTTTGTGTCTATTTGCCCATTTTTAAAAAATATATTTAGATCTAAAAAAAATAATTTGTTCCCTACTGAATTCATGGGTTAAAATTATACCTCTATCATTGCAGGCCATCCAAATAAAAAAGAGGTATAAGAGGTGTCCAAGAAAGTTTGAATGTTAGTTAGTCCCAGAGTGAATATCTGTCATGGATCTCTCTGCATGTCCGAATCTGAAAGCCCAAATTCCTCCTCTCTCTTCCAACTCTTAAAAGTAAAAGTAAAATTCTAAGTGTCCAGGAGTGTTAGTCCACGAGAGTTTGAGTGTTAGTCAGAATGAATATCTGTCATGGATCTCTCTGCATGTCCGAATCTGAAAACCCAAACTCCAACTAACCTCCCTCTTCCCTTTGTCCTAACTTTTAAAGGGCCAGACTCTCTGTACGTCTTTAGTTGATAAGGCCAATAGGAAACTGAAGGTGTGGTCAATCTGCAGATTGCAATTTAGGTATTTGGTCCATAGAGGGCAGTCTCGCCTCACTAAACCTTCCTATCCAGGAAACAGTTAACTTTTCCTGATGACGATTTTGACGTAATTTGGCTTATCTATATGACTACCTATAACTTAAATTTTCTGTCAGTTCTTTGGATTTTCTCCAAACAGTCTAAAATTGACAGTTTAAACTAAATTCAACCCCTACTTACAATGGGACCTTGTAAAATTTAGAAAGTAATATTAATGATTTAATCTTCTCTGTCACTAATGTCTGTGTTTAGAATTATTTCTATTCCATTAACACTTAGACAGAGCATTCCATCCCTTTGCCTCATTCTTATCACTTGGCTTGTTTATATAATGCATTCCTTAGTTCAGGCTAGTTACATAAATTGTATGTGTCTTTGTTAGCTTGTAGAAAGCAAAATGGAGTCTGCTCTGTTCTGAGTGACTCAGGCAATATACACTTTTAATTTCTATCATAGCACAAAATTTCTGCCGATATAAATATCCTGACAATACCAGATTGGACACATACAGTGACGATCTGGGCATTCAAAATGGGAAATACCAAGATTTACATGCTGAGCATAAAACTCGTCAGGCTGATCATGAAAAAGAAATTAAAGCTTTGACGGATAAATATGCACAGGAAATAAATCAGCTTAAAAAGCAATTGGATGAGTATGAAAAGGAGAGTCAGGAATCAGGCAGTGAAGTTAGCAGACATCATTCTGTGCCAAAACGTTGCACAAAAATGCAAGAAAAGACTATCTATAAATCCCCTCCTTGTTATGATTTTCCCACACCAGACCAGGTTTTCATAAAACAGTCTCAAAGTAAAGATGTGAGTAATTCTGAGAAAACACCTGTGGAACAAGATTCCCCATCTCGTGACATTGCCAAACAATCTTGGCAATTTTGGGCAGAACAGTCTTGGCCAAACTTGAGAGGGAGAGTCCAGTTCAAGGTGATAGGAATGAAAACAGACATGGTTCTGTACACTGGCAGGATTCTGATGCTGATCAGAATTGTGACAGTGAACGAGAAGCTCAGAGTGATGGGAGTGATTGCACTGTCCACTCTGAAGGCCATGTGACTGATATGCCATCTGCACTGTTGTACGGGTCTAATTCCTCTCCAGCAGACAGATCGGATAGACGTTTACCAAAAAGAAAGGAAAACAAAAACAGAGATCGTAAATCAACGATGCCTGGTTATGAAACTCCAAAGGTTATTAAATTCCTTAGAGAGACTGTCCCACAAAAAGTTCAGGAAACATATCTGAACATCTGGAAAATTATGATAGAGCCATGAATTCATTGGGCAGGTATGATGACATTCATAAGAAATGGTTCATTACATGGACCTTTGATTCAATGTGCCGTGTTTATCTAGAAAGTCTTCAAGCTATACAGTTAATGTCCTGGTCCAAGATGAAATATGAAATAATCATGGACTATGGTAAGTATAAAACCGTTGCTTCTGCAAAGAAGGCGCTTTATAACTTAAAGTGCCGTCCAGATCAAAGCCCCAGAGAATTTTTAATAATTCTTAAAAATGCATACTCCGTGGCCCAAAGAAAACCCAGGCATGAAAGCACAGATTTCAAACATCTGTATTTTCATGCCATGGCAATAAACATACAAATGAATCTCGCAAGAGATTACGATTGTAAGTTACCATTAGAATGGCTAGTCAGTCAGTGCATGAAATTGTATACTATACACCATGCACATGACGAAAATCAGCCAAAGGTTAAGAAACCTGGTGATAAAATGGTGGCAGAGACTACAATTTAGTTAGGTTTAGAAACCCAACAGAAAAAGAGGACCTATTCTGAGGTTTTGAAAACACCAAAGCCTCAGAAACAGGAAAACGCCAGAAGCAATTCTGCAAACTCCTCTGATAATAACTCTGAAAAATCCAATTCCAATGGGAATAAACGCCCCTGGGTTAATAAAAACCAAGGCAATTCCCAATGGAGAAGGAATCCTCAGGGAAATAGGAGATATGGAAACAGAAACAACCAATCTGCTTCCAATAACTCCCAGCAGTCTCAGCCATCCCAGCCAAACTCTAATGGGCAAAGACAAAACGGCAATGGGGGAAATAATTTGCGTCGTCAGGTTGGTCAATTGACAGATCAGATGGGCAAATTAATGGAGCAAATAACAAAGATTAACCAAGTCTTTGCTATCAATCCTTTTTTAGGAGCAGCTCCAGTTGCAGAGCCACCTGTGCATCTGCAGCAACAGCAACAAGTGCCGCAGCAAATATAGCTACAGTGACTAAACAGGCTAGGTTGTCAGTAGATGTAATGCCTAACCCTGTTTCCTTTCCAGGTACTAACAGTCAAATAAACGATAGTTGTGTTAGAAAACCTATTGCCAATCCCGTCACTTCACTTCCGGGTGAAGGAGGCGCAACGTGTTCCTCTGTTTTTTCATTTCAGCCAAAGGCTAAAGTAGCCCCAGCAGTCACTAGTTTCCAGGATCCAGACCTGAAAGGGTTAACTGATGAGATGCCGACCACTAGTTCCCGCTTGACAGTTCAAGATAATCCTAAAAGGGATGGGCCTGTGGGTAAGACTGAGCATTCCTCAGTACCGGTAGAAACTACTGCTGTGACCGGTAATGTATGGAAAACAAGTAATATGTTGACACACTCTAAATTCTTATGTGAATTAGAAGAACATGAAGGAAGGTACTACATGTCTGTAGAAATACAGGATTCGCTACCCCAGCCTTTCAAAGGGTTAATAGATACTGGTTCACAAGCCACAATCTTATCCAATACCTACTTCCAGCAGGTAATGGACTTAGCAACGGATAAGCCGAAGCTAAGTGATTTCCCCAATGCTCTGTTGAGTGTTGGAGGAAATGCCCTTCATGTTATTGGCAATACCTGGTTAAAGTTTAAAATAGGTAACAAAACCTTTAGACACCCGGTGATAGTGGTAGATCTCCCCTATAACCGACTGATTCTGGGTATAGACATACTCAGAAGACTTAACACAATTATTGACTGTGTGAATGGAATTGTATGGTCACAAGCTAAGGTTCCTCTAACCTATGAGAAATCACATGTACAATCTGATCGTAACTGCCATGTAATAGAAGAAAGACCTGACTCGATAGAGGTACATTTTAGGAATAGTCAGTCACCTGACGTGACTATCCTGCAGGTGAATGACGCAATCGCACCTGTAGATGAGCATTCCGTAAGAATTGCTCCAAAGAGGATCCAGAATGTCTCTCTAGAAGGTGATGTTTTTTTTTTTGTTTTTTTTTAAATTCTTTATTTTTGCGTGCATGAAAATATAACAAGTGGGCTCGTCATGCCCCAACAGCTTGGACAAGCAAACAAACAAACATTTGACAGTTGGTTGGCATGTAGAATATTTTGCACATTTTTATATAGATTAGTAGTTGATTAAACTATACTGCATAAGTATACATAGTATGGCAGGTTACGTTTAACTGTTGCTGTAGATTAGTTACTGAGTACTAGGAAATATGATTCTATGCATGTTAATGTAATCAGTAGACATATTTAAGCATAGCATTTGTCTGAGTGTACTGATGGTTAATATAGACAAGGAGTATATTAGTACACAGGCTAGTAATGTTTGTCCACAGATAGGTCATAGGAATTAAAATAGATTTGTAACTAGGAAGCAGTGTAATTTTTCCATAAGGCACATTTAGCTATACAAAATTGGACTAGCATCCTGTAGCTGCTGAAAAGTGATAGGAGCTGCTCCCACTGAGTGCAGCTCAGACCTTGAGAGAGAGTCCCTTTGGCACTTCATGCTGTGGCAGTTCTTGTTTGTCCAGCCCTCGATCTGCAGAGTGTGCGGCACGGCAGCAATGAGTCCATCATGGTCACCGGTAAGATGTGTGAGTGCTCTCCCCTTATGAGATTCCGTCGTGCGGTTCTCAGCTGGATGTGGTCGGGTTGCTGTGTTGTCGTGTAGGTCGGCAGAAGTAGCAGCCTTGCCTCTTGATGGACCGGGTGGCAAGTCCAGCCTGCATGTTGCCGCGGGAGCTGGGAATCCCCGTCTGTGTGTGGGTAAGTTGGTAGCTACGTTGTGGTGAGGGTCCCTGTTGCTTTTCTGGACAGTCTCTCGGCAGTAGTGTAGCCTTGATCTGGTTGCGCCGCCATTTTAAGGTTGCCTCCCGTTTCCGCCATATTCGTCGTGGGGAACCCCCTCAGGCCCAAGCACTACAGGTCGCGGAGGCAGTCTCCTGGGACCGGGATGACCCCCCCGGTCCAAAGGGGGGGGGATACGGGGCCCTTACCGCGTGGCATCGGAGTTCCGAAGGGAAACCGCAGGGCAGGATAGCGAGGTGGCGGCCGTCCACCTCACTCACCGCTCGGGTAGGCCTCAGATGGAGCTGTGCTTACGTGCCTTCTCAGGGGTCAAAACGCTTGAAGTCCGAGTAGCCTCAGCTCCAGCACCTCCTTGCCCGCAGGACCGTTGCTGCTTAACTGCAGGTGAGTAGCTTTTTTGCTTTTTTATGAGCATATTTATCGTGAGTCTGCAGGAGCTCGACATGAATGCGACCTCTCGGCATGGCGGTCGGCCCCGCCCCCGGAAGGTGATGTTTTAACCATTTCTCTCCACAGGGACTATGTTGAATCTGTAGATCTGGCAGGTCATGCTCAATTCCTTGCCAGAATTGAAAGGGTTAATGACAACTTATTCTTTCCTATTCAGATAAATGACTTAGGAAGAAATAGGAATGCAAAGCTGGACTTAAAGAGTGAGAACAGCTATATTAGCAGAAGTCTGTTAAAGCAGATCGCTAATCCTAAAATGATCAGGTACGCTTCCCCACATGACAGGTGGATCCAGAACCTGGATGGCGAATCAGAGAGTCACAATGTGATAGCAAAATGTTTACTATCTATTTCCATCGGAAATAAGACAGTTAAACATCTATTCCTAGTGATAGACGAACCTCGCTATCAGGTTTACATTGGCAATGATGTCATACATCGCTTTGCCATACACCTTGACCTGATTAATTCCAACTTGTGGACAAGGTTAAAAGGTAATCCTTGTGGAAACCTTCACGAGGAAAACGCCCTGAAATCAGGACAAATACTCCCATATGCGGTAAGTATCCAAGTACCTGATGACATAACCATTCCACAAGGGACAAGTAACTTTCTTTTACCCCTACAGGTAAAGGAGGGTCAGAGATTAGAAAACTCTGATGCCCTAATCTGTTTATCCAACAGGATACAACAATTAGGGATGGTGGTAACGCATACACCAATGGTAAGTATTGGTAAGACTCCCACCTATGTAATGGTCAACAATGTTACACCCAATAGTGTTACTTTACCAAAAGGAATGTTATTAGGTCTAGCATTGGATGCTGAGTACTATACATTTGGTTTTGCAAAACCAAATTATAGGCCTCATCCCTGAAGAATACTTAACTGAGGACGAAATTGTCGATCAAATATTCCATTCCTCCCCAGAAGGATTATTCACTATCCTATCTGTGTATCCCTTCAACATCGAAGAAGGCTCGTGTAAAATCACGAGAGTATCACAACCAAAAAGAAAAGGTAAGTCAACACCGAACTGACCTAACTGCTAGGCTTGAAGAAGCTTATGAGATAGGCCAGCCTGAAATCTTTCCAGGATTTCAGGAAAGGCTAGAAGAGCAAATATCTTTAGCTGAAGGTTGCTCCAACGATGCTGAGCGGCAACAGCTAAAGGAAATCCTAATGGAATTCCAAGATATTTTTGCCAAAGATTCCTACGACTGTGGGTTAACTAACCTCCACGTAGCCAGAATACAAACTGATCCAAATTTACCACCTGTATTTATCAAACAATATAGACTCCCATTAGCGTCATACGATGGTCTACAAGACATCATTCAGAATTTAAAGGAAAGGGGCATTATACGTCCGGTGCACAGTTCGTATAATAATCCGATCTTGGGGATTCTGAAACCTAATGGACAATGGCGTTTATGCGCTGACTTACGACAGCTAAATAAACGCGTCTATATGTCTGGTTGGCCAGTGCCATACATAGACCAATGTTTGGTACAAATGCAGGGATCCAAAATATTCACTACCATTGACTGTGCGCAGGGATATTGGACTGTACCAGTCCATAATGAAGACCAATACAAATTGGCCTACACATTTGGAAAGCAGCAATATACCTGGACCTGTATGCCCTTCGGTTACATAAACTCTGGTTATGGGGGGGCGGGGCCGGACCGCAGAGCTGGCCGGTCGCAAGCAGAAGGAGCTCCTGATACTTCGAACCCAAATATGCCTGAAAAACCTAACTTTGCTCATGTAGCGACCGACTACTATATTGCCCAAAGCAGAGGGTCTGCTGGAGCCAGGGAGAGGCTGGCTTTTCAAGCTGCAGTCCCCTGGAGGAGAGGACTACGATACTCGGGCCTTCTTCGGCGGTGAGTGGAGCGGGCGGCCGACGCTCCGCTATCCTGCCACACAGCACCCAGCCTGGGGCTCGAATTAGAGCGGATCCGGCCCTGGTCCCCCCCCTATGGACCGGGGGGGTGATCCCGGTCCCCACCCGGGGGCATGGCAGCCGGAACACACAGGCGCCATAGACACGCTTGAGGGCCCGACCGCGCCACACAAGATGGCGACTGCCACGTGCACCGAGGGCAACGAACAAGCACGGGCTCGGGAAGCCTGAACAGACGGAGACTTCACCCTCCAACAGTCTCGCCTGTCAGAGCAACAATCCATCGGAAGAAAGGCAGCAGCAGAGGCTTACCGGAAACGGAGAGCGGCGGTGAAACCAATCTGCAGAGAATCAGCTCCATACTCATGATTCTGCCGCCAACCGCTGGGAGCCACACGCCAGAACAGCAACCCCCAACGCCGACCTTGGAGACCGCTCCTCTCAAATCCTAACAGGGGCAAGCCCAGGCGACACATCAGGAGAGGTACCTCAGCCTACAAGGAGATTAACACCGGGTCGCGCTGACGAGCTGAAACCAACACTGGTTGATTACATGTCCACTGCCACCCATGAAGCACCGGACACACCAGGTCAGGGATTCCTGACGCATGTGCCACTACACGAACTCTATAACGGACTGGATGGTATAATCCTATAATTTGTCTGATAGCTGCCTGGCTTTAACACATGTGCCATTTACATACTACACCTCTGACCACAGCATACTGCCTACACCCCACACACCGTAACACACACCATGCCAACACTACCATTGCAGTAACCACTATCCAGCCTGCACTCACATATCGCTTATAACAGCTATGTCTCAGGCCATATTGTATATTATGTGCCCCACGCGCTGCCTGTAATTAAATCTTGCACCCTGCCTCCCCGGGTGAGCCGCCTGGGAACAATCCTGGACAAGCACCATCAGCACGCAAAACTCAGTGCCTACACATGTATAACGCGACTATTTGTTTAAGTAACTGTATATGACATGTATAGCATACCTACATAACTTACACCTCTATGTAATTAATCGACTAAATAATGCTGTATATCCTTTTCTCAGAACGAGACTATAACAAAAAATGTGCACATACAAACGTATACCCCATTGTACCTATTGTCTGACCAACACGAGGATTGCCTTTGGGGTACCCCGTGTAAAGCTGTAACACTCTATGCACTGCAAAAAAAAACAAAAAAAACTCTGGTCATGAATTCGCTGTGTTCATGCATAAAGCTATGCCTGACGCACTCGAGAGAGGAACATTATCATATGTCGACGATGTCTTGCTGAAAAGCACTTCCTTTGATAAGCATATCATAGAGATTAGACATGTTCTCACTCAACTAAGAGAGGCAGGGATTAAACGGTCTTTACAAAAGGCGCAATGGTGTCGCACCCATGTCAATTTCCTCGGACATGAGGTAACCTCTGAAGGATTAAATCCCCAGAGGAAGAAGGTTGAAGCCGTACTAAAGGCTAAAATACCTTCAAACATCAGGGAATTAAGATCGTTCCTTGGTATGACTAACTACTCACGTAAGTTTATAGATAACTATGCAGAAATAACGAAACCACTCTTACACCTGCTTAAAAAGGAAACTACCTGGAACTGGGGGGAGCCTCAGGACCTAGCGGTAAGTGAACTGAGGAGGAAGCTCACTCAGGCACCCTGTTTAGCATATCCAGAGGGGGGTAAACCCTTCTATCTGGAGACAGGCTATACCGATTTAAACATAAGTGCGGTTCTGTATCAGAAGCAGGACAGTTTAATCAAAGTTATTGCATATGCTAGCAAGACTTTGTCACCTGTTGAAGTTAAATTCAACACGTGTGAGAAGGCGTTATTGTCGACTGTCTGGGCACTACAAATTTTTCATAGCTATATCCAAGGTGAGAAAATAATTGTAGAAACAGCTCATCAACCTCTACAATATCTGCAGAGTGAAAGAATCAGAGACGGTAATCTCTCTAACAGTCGGATTACTGCATGGACTCTGTAACGGACACCTTCCGTTGACGGATGCTCCTAGCGCTTCCTGAGGACTCTCAGCACTGCAGACGACACCACAACCACCGCAGACTCCACAACCGCTGTAGCTTAACTGGAGCCGCGCCGTCTTCCTTCCACCCTGTATGAACCTCCAGCATCCAGGACCGTGTGGGGAAGAACTCTCCTCCAAGGATAGCGTAACAGGAACAGCTCTTAAAAGATCTAAGTGACTAAAGCTCAAGGGAATATGCAGCGCATAGCAATCCCCAGTGTGAATATAGTTGTACCCTCCAATCACGAGACAAGACTACGTGTTGAGGGTCAAGAAGAACTGAGGTTTAATGACACACACTCTGCTTTTATGCAATTCTCCCCTGCAAGGGAGACGCCCACATCCAATTAAACATTACCCAATCACACAATGGTTACCTCCCACAGATTCCCTCCCTTTAGCCTGAGAGGTAACCCAATTATACGTACAATTTAAACATACTTTTTTATAAAAAAATTTTTTTTTTTTTGCAATAAATATTTATTAAGAATTTTGTTCTATTTTTTACATATAACATATACAGAAACAAATACAAACAATTCATCATAAGTATCTCAGCATTGCATACAGCTTCCGCTAACAATACATTTGATATTATAATTTCGCCAATAAAAATATTATTATTTGAATTGTATGAAATAAACAGAGATACACCGATAAGAAAAAAAAAATATATATATATTATATAAAAAAAAAAAAATGAACAAAAATTATAAAAACCAAACAAAATACACCCAACATCCCATCAGAGCAGGAGAGAATGAATAGCTGTAATCATGTCAAAATACTATCCAAAAGAAGAAAGAATGTCGTCCAGGAGATAACCTTGAGTTAGATATCATAGAGATACCCCTATCTTACAGCTTATAAACCGATTGAATATAACTGTATGTAATCGTGAGAAAATGTACTTATATTCTATAGATTTTCAATCGTCTCTGAGAAAGGAGCGCATTCATACGAACAGATTAACGTAGGTCTAAGAGAGCTTAATCAACAATTCAGAAAACAATTGTTCCTTATTCTTGAAGGATTGACCTGTATTGGCTATTAGTCCCTTTTCCATTGAAAGCTGAAACCTGATTTGTTTAATTAGAAAAGTTTTTTGAAATGGGATAGATGATCTCCAATTCCTCGCAATTAAAATTTTTGCGGCCATAAAACAGTGAGTAGCAATTGGAACATCCTTAGATTTGAGGTTCCAATTCAAGTGCAAAAGAGCAGCTGCCGGATTTTGATCAATAGATATGTAAGACCGAGTGGTAAAAATGGAAAATGCCCAAGCCCATAACGGACGCACCATCGGGCAAGACCACCACATGTGTATATAGGACCCTATATGGGTTCCACATCTCCAACATGTGGGGTCATAGTTGTCATACATCTTAGCAATTCTTGCTGGGGTGAAATACCATTTGAAAAGAATTTTAAAGGGACATTCCACCAAATTCAAACAGTGGACATGTTTCGCCACATGAGTCAATGAAGTACACCAGTCCGTTTCAGAAATAACCGTTTGTAACTCCTGTTCCCATGTTCTAATAATTTTGAAAGGAATGACATTCAAAGAGTCTAACACTTGGTTAGCAGCTGAAGTAACCGTATTTAAGGATTTATAATCAAAAATATGTTCTATTTGAATTGAAAGTGGGGAGGACCTCTTTAGGACATTTTTGTCGATGTAATTTTTAATTCGAAGGTAGGTAAAATTTCCCTGCGAGAGATATGTAAATTGTCCACTATCTGTTGAAATGGTAATATATTATCGGCTATCATAAGATCAGATATTCTGATCTTATCCGTATCTGCCCAGTGGCTTAATGAAAGATCTTCAATATTTAACTCCAATAACCTAAGTCTGGCCGATCTGGGAATCCGCTGACCTAAACCCAGCGTTTTTTTAATTTCTTCCCAAACCTCTATAGATTGTATCAGAGTAGTGGAATTGGTTTGAGATCTAATAGCTTTATTATTATAATCCATCCACATAATATTTAGCAAATTCAAGGTGGGGGTGGCAGCAGATTCTATCATAAACCAGGGTTCTTGAATCATCAAATGATCTTGTAGTAAATATATGTGTCTAATCCTATTGGCATAATAATTATATGTAATATTTGGGAAGTTTAAACCACCTTTAGAAATTTTTTTTGACAAGATTTTTCGAGTAATCCTAGGGGTTTTATTCTTCCAAATAAATTTGGAAAAACAAACTTGAATCATAGTAAGCCAAAAATTTGAGACTTTGAGTGGAATCATAGAAAAAAGATACGACCACTTTGATAGAATATATGAGTTAATAATATTAATTCGGCCCAACCATGAGATTTCCAGGCTTTTCCATAGTCTTAATTTAGAGTTTGTATGTTTCATTAAATATAGGAAATTATTCTCCATAGTATAGTTTATATCTGAGGGAATTATTAGTCCTAAGTAATTCAATTCTTTATTAGTCCAAATAAAATTAAATTTCTGAGATAAGGTTTCTATGATGTAATTGTCCATATTCATATATAACGCAGTCAATTTAGATATGTTTAACTTAAAATTTGAGACCCCTGAATATTTAACTATTTCTTGCATTAAATGGTATAATGAGATTTCTGGGGAAGTAAGAGTAATTAGTGCGTCATCCGCGTATAAGGAAATTTTTAATTCTTTGTCTTTTATTAAAACACCCTTAATCATGGAATTATTTCTAATATAAATAGCAAGGGGTTCCAGGGACAAAATATACAATAAAGGGGATAAAGGACACCCCTGCCTAGTACCGTTGCGGAGATCAAACCATCCAGCAACTATATTAGGTCCCACAGTTCGCGCAGAGGGAGTGGAGTACAAGATCAAAATTGCGTTTAAAATCCAACCCCTAAAGCCAAATGCTATCAACAACTCTGCCAGGTATCCCCACCCGACCCTGTCGAAAGCTTTCTCAGTGTCCAAAGACAGGGTCAGGAGGGGAAAACCTAGTCTATGAGCCTTATCCAAGATATCCAAGAGTCTTCTTACATTATTTGATGCCATCCTACCTGGAATAAAACCAATTTGATCAGAATTGACAATGTTTGCTATAATTTTTTTAATTCTTTCGGCAATAATAGCCGAGTATATTTTTATATCTATATTGATCAGAGCTATTGGTCTGTAATTAGCGGGATTTGAACTGTCCTTATTTTGCTTAAGTATAGGGATAATTTTGGATTGCAATAGTTCTTTGGGGATAACTTTACTAACAGCAATATAATTGAATAATTCAGTTAATGGTTTTATCAAGTGGATCTTCATGTGTTTATAATATGGGTTAGTAAAACCATCAGGTCCCGGTGTTTTTTGAGTAAGCATTTTATCTATTTGAAATTGGACTTCTTCATATGTAATTAATTTATTTAGCTTGGTCAAATCTGAATCCGCTATCTTAGGGATCGGAATATTAGATAGATAATCTTTAATATCAGAAGTATTAGGATTTAAATTTAAATTATATAGATCTTCGTAAAAAGTATTAAACGTCTTTCCGATCTGTTCTGGGGAAGAATAGGTGTTTTGTCCAACTATAAGATGGTCTACTCTATTTTTAGCATGTTGCTTTTGCAATCTCTTTGTAAGGTTTTTGTTCGCCCTATTCCCGGTAGAATAATTCGTAAGCCTTAATTTATTAATATTAATCCTATTTTTTTCTTCCTCAATTTGGTTAATCTTCTTTTGTACTTCTTTTATACGAAGTGTTAATTCTAAAGTTGGAAGTTTTTTATTATTAGTGGTAAGATTATATAATTCGATATACAAATCAGACAGATTTCCGCCATTTTTTTTTTTTTGTTAATCAAGTTTAATTAGATATCCTCTCATAACAGCTTTGTGCGTGCACCAGTTTATGGCTGGGGAGGTATCTACTGAATGGTTTTCTTCCCAAAAGTGTGTTAATAATTTTGTCAAATCCTCTCTATTGCCCTGATCCTTGATAAGGGCATCGTTCAACTTCCATGTATTTCTACCAGAAAATTTAAGTGAACCTAACTCCATCAAAATGTAGCTATGATCCGACCAGGGATTATTATTGATTGTAACTTTATTAAAAAGTGGAATAGAAGTAGCATTCGTTAAACAAAAGTCTATCCGAGAATAGGAGTTATGGACACTAGACAGATGGGAATAATCTCTTTCTTCGGGGTGGAGTTATCTCCATATATCATAGAGATTATGTAGGTTTAAAATATGTTGGAGCTTTTTGGCTTGTTTAAAGGCTCTGTTATCTCGAACATTTGGGGATATATAAGTTTTATCAAGTTTAACGTTGGGAACACAATTGAAGTCCCCGGCAATAATAAGCGTGCCCTTCATTATTTTAACAGTTTTTTCCATAATATGAGAAAACAAGGCCATTGGATCTATATTTGGAAGATAAACTTTAACCAGTGTGTATATCTTATGATTAATCTTACATATCAAAATAATATAACAAGCATATTTATCCTGTTCTACATGGATCATTTCCAAATCAAGATCCCTTCCAAAGACAAGTGCAACTCCTCTTTTCTTTTTATCAGGTAGAGAAGCCTGCATTATATTTGGGAAATTTAAACCTCCCCATTTTTGTGTGGATCCCGATAACCAGTGGGTTTCCTGTATGAAGGCCAGCTGATTTTTTTGTTGCATCAAGAGATTATAAAGCCTATTTCTTTTAGTATTGGTATTCAAGCCCTGGACGTTTAGGGACAATAATTTCAACATGAAGATAACCTTCCGGTATCATATAAAACTCTCCTGCTCTGAGAAAAAAATAAAAAACAAACACCCCACAAAAAGAGAACATAGAAAGTTCTCATACAAACATGTATACATTTACAACTAAGAAAAAAAGAAAAAAGGTAGTATTAAATCCGAAAAAGCTCATAGAGCTAATCGAAAACAATGTAGTGCACCTACACATAGAGGTGCAGAGACCCATGGGAGAAGATGTGTTATGTTCCCAACAGGGGAGGAAACAAACAAAAACAAAACATTCATTTACTTAATATTAAACAAAGGCACTCATAAACCAAAATCACAATTGAAGATGACTATGTAGGGCAGCTATCATAGAACCCCTATAAAGTCACCAGAAAATAATCAATCATTGCAATGTGGAGCCCAGTTTCCAACGTGTATCTAGTAAAAATATTATATCCATTGTTCCACATCATAGGAGACTTTGAATAGATCATGTACTTGTTACTAAACAAAAACTCTCTTAAGCAATGTAAAATGGCATTAAACCTTACTCATTTACGGTAGCTTTCTTAAAACATGTGTAGAATCGTCAAACAGTAGTCAGTGCAAAAAATGTGCCAAAGGTCCTAGGTGCGAATAATGAGTTGATTGTGTCTATTAATCTGTGGGATATAAATCTTAATATAACTTGTATACTTATTGCTAAAAAAAACCCACTCATAAACAAAATAGAATAGCATTGAGTAGTACCTATATAGGTAACTATCATAAAACCTATGTGTAATAAGAATTCAATAGTCAGTGCCTAACAGAACCAAAGGTTCCGTGTATGAATAATAAATACACACTCCGATCATTAAAAAATAAAATATGATAATACTTGTATAGGGTAAGTGTCATATAACCTGTGAAAAGTCACCGGACAATAATCAGTACTTAATTGGTATCCGTATAGGATTGCATTAGGTAATAATTATGTAAAGTGACCATCCTGTGACCCATACAAAGTCACCAATCAGTAATGAGTGCCAAATCAAAGCAACAGTCCTACTTGTGAATAATGAATTAATTATATCTATAAATCAATGTGGTGTCAATGTTACTAAATATTATATGCTTTTTGCCAGACAGAGTCGCTTCTGAGCAACATAAAATACTATTAAATGGTGCTTATATGAGTTAAGTATGCATATGTGAGTATAGTTATGTGCAATAGTCAATACCTGATTAGACCCAAGATGTCATATATAAACAGTGGATAAACCCTCATAGAAATATATAATAGCATTGGCTATTGCTTATATTGGGTAATTTTCATAAGACCCATATGGGGTCACCGAGCAGTAGTCAATGCATAAATGGACCAAAGGTCCCGCATAAAAAAAAAAAAAAAAAAAGCCCTGTTAGGATTTCATATCTCTATTCTATTCTATTCTTTTCAATTTCATCCATTCCCCTAATTTATCATTTGAGTCAAACGTATACAATTTGTCCTTATACGTTAGACTTATCTTTGTAGGATATAGCCATCTATATTTTATCTCAGATTTTCTCAGTATCTGCGTAGCCGTAGAAAAAGTCTTTCTTTTCTGCCTTGTCTCAAATGAAATATCTTGGAAGACTTTTATATTACGGTAACAGTCCGAATTTAGCTGATTTTCCCTTGTGAATTTTAAAACCACATTTTTAAAGTCCTCAGAGTGAAAGCGAACTATAATGTCTCTAGGGTTATCCGACGAGACTGACTTTGGTCTGTATATTCTGTGGCAATGTTCAACAGAGGCGGCTCTCTAATTAGGCGGTTTAGGCGGCCGCCTAAGGCCTCGCGCTGGCTGGGGCCTCGCGGCCGCCTAAACCGCCTGTGGGCAGAGTGTGTCAGGTCCTCGGTCAGTGACCGAGGACCTGTCACCAGGAGGGGGCCCGGCGGCTTGCCCGGTATGCCGCCGGATGTGAGGCCCCTCCTGGCTGCCCGGCCAGCCACCATCTCAGACACTGGTCTGCAGCTCCGCAGCGTGCAGAGCTGCTGACCATGTGACTCGCGAGAATTGGCCATTCAGAGCGTTGCCGTGGGTTACCACGGCAACGCTCTGAAATCTCGCGAGATTACACGGTCTGCAGCTCTGCGGAGCTGCAGACTGGGAGCAGTGGCCACCGGACCACCAGGGAGCCCACTGGACCACCAGGGAAAGGTAGGCTCTCCCTCCCCATCACCCCCAACCACACTCAGGCTCACCCCCAGCTTCACCCCCCACCACCATCACCCCTCCCCACCGTCACCATCACCCCCCACCACCTTCAGCCTCATCACCCTCAGCCTCACCACCCTCAGCTTCACCCCCCACCACCCTCAGCCTCACCCCCCAGCACCATCACCCCCACCACCCTCAGCCTCACCCCCCCACCACCATCACCCCCCACCACCCTCACCATCACCCCCACCACCCTCAGCCTCACCCCCTTCACCCTCAGCCTCACCCCCCCACCACCCTCACCATTACCCCCCACCACCCTCAGCCTCACCCCCCACCATCACCCCCCACCACCATCACCCCCACCAACCTCAGCCTCACGCCCCACCACCATCACCCCCCACCACCATCACCATCACCCCCACCACCCTCAGCCTCACCCCCCCTTCACCCTCAGCCTCACCATCCCCATAACCCCCACCACCCTCAGCCTCACCTCCCACCACCCTCAGCCTTACCCCCCACCACCCTCACCATCACCCCCCACCACCCTCAGCCTCACCCCCCACCACCCTCACCATCACCCACCACCACCATTACCCCCCACCACCCTCAGCCTCACCTCCCCCACCACCCTCAGCCTCACCCCCCCTTCACCCTCAGCCCTCACCCCCCACCACCCTCACCATTACACCCCACCACCCTCAGCCTCACCATCCCCATAACCCCCACCACCCTCAGCCTCACCTCCCACCACCCTCAGCATTAACCCCTCACCACCCTCAGCCTCACCCCCACCACCCTCAGCATCACCACCCTCAGCATTACCCCTCACCACCCTCAGCATTACCCCCCACCACCCTCAGCATAACCCTCCGTCACCACCCTCAGCCTCACCCCACTCACCATCACCCCCTCCTTCTCACATCACCCCCCTCTCACTCTCACATTACCCCCTCACTCTCACATTCGCCCCCTCACTCTCACATTAGCCCCCCACTCTCACATTAGCCCCCCCCCCACTCTCACATTAGCCCCCCTCACTTTCACATTACCCCCCTCTGACTCTCACATTACCCCCCTCTCACTCTCACATTACCCCCCTCTCACTCTCACATTACCCCCCCACTCTCACATTACCCACTCTCACTCTCACATTACCCCCTCTCACTCTCACATTATCCCCTTTCACTCTCACATTACCCCCCACTCTCACATTACCATCACCCCCGCTCCCTCTCACCATCAACCCCCCGCTCCCTCTCACCATCAACCCCCCGCTCCCTCTCACCATCAACCCCCCGCTTCCTCTAACCATCAACCCCCCGCTCCCTCTCACCATAAACCCCCCGCTCCCTTTCACCATCACACCCCCCGCTCCCTCTCACCATCAACCCCCCGCTCCCTCTCACCATCAACCCCCCGCTCCCTTTCACCATCACACCCCCCGCTCCCTCTCACCATCAGCTACCCCATACACATAGGGTCTCAGACAAAAACGCAAACATGCTCACAGAGACATACATTCACACACACAAGGATACTCTCTGTCAGACACACTCTCAGGCACATACACAGGTAGACAGTGCATCGATGTGTATATGTGACACTTTTTTGTTAGTGGGGCCTCATGTTTGCGTTTTGCCTAAGGCCTCATAAAGTCTAGAGCCGCCTCTGATGTTCAATTATATGATCGTGTACATTCACCGAAATTCCCGGTGCAATAAAATAATCTGTTATAAGTTGTTTTGTGTCTTCTTGTCTTCCATCTTCGATAAAATTTCTAAAGCGAAGATTCTTTCGTCTACTTCGGTCCTCCAAGTCGTTTATTTTTAATTCAGCATCTACCATCCTGCGTTGTAGTTTTTCAGCCTCATCCTTTAAATTGTTTACGCAGAAATACATTTCTTTAATTTGATCCTCAAACTTCTGTATTTTATCCGCCAAAAACTTAACTTTGAGTTTGATCTCCAATTGAATCCCTTCTGCTGTGACACTTAATTCCTTTTTTATGTTATCCAAGTTTGCTGTAAGGATTGATTGTAATTGTGTGGTTGTAATAAGCTCTTTGTCAGCAGAGAGATTTTAGCATCGGAATCTTAGCTCTCTAGACTTGTGGACGTATCGGCCATCGTGGGTTTTGTAACGGACTGCATGTCAGTTTTCTGGTGAGGGGAGAAGTATATAGGGAGAGTTTTATCTTGTGAATTTTCTTTTTTTCTTTTCTGGTGGAGGATTTTGGCTCTTTCTTAGCAGCCATGATTGAATTTGATTATAGTTTGATTGCTTCGATGATAAGATGTATAGAGCAATCTCTCTTCTTATTTAGTTTTATTCCAAATTGGTTATTCAGTCTGCTGTCAGTATGACAAGAATTTTTTTTTTCCTCTTTTTTTTCCCCCTTTTTTTTTATCAGTTTTTCTTAGCCGTTCCTAGTAATACCTGCCACTGTACTCTAATATAGGTCAGCTGGGATATTACCTTTGGCTTTTAGGTATTGGATAGCTTTTGGGTATTGGTAGTGGTCTCTTGTCGGTATTATAACCGGATCTTTTAATGTAACCCCATTAGAACTTGTCGAAGTCCACGTCCTCCTCTTTAGCTGAATCAATCACCACATAAACCGAAACTCGGCGGTGTGTGTCTCGCCTGACGTAGTTAAAAGAGAACAGCTCGTAAATCACGGACCGCCTTATTAGCGTATATGGGGAAGCCCCCTCTCGTAGGGAATCCCTGTATTGTAGTTATATGTTTCTTTTTTTTCCTTTTCACTTCTTTTTTGTTTATGACTCATTTCCCATTTCCTTTCTCTCTCCTTTTCCTTTTTTATTCTTTTTCCCTTATTTTAAATTTTACATTACCGGTCCGTTTCGATGTTTGGTATCTCCACGGCTCCTATTTTGCTCCAATCTTCTGGATTAGCAGATTAATATCAGAGGCCGAAAATATGTTAAGTTGAAGTGAGGCATGGCATAGTTCAGTGGAATGGCATGCTCGATGCGAGATCGGTCTAAATCGCTACACGCGGTCACATCTCCCCATGGGTGTCGCACCTCCTACTCCGTCACCACGGCCGCGCGTCTACGCGTCAGCACGTCCACACGTCAGCACGTCATGATGCATCCGGGCATCGATTAACTTTTTTATAAATTTTTATAACTTTAAAACTATACATTCAATATTATTAATCAGCACACTTGAAATATGAACATACTCAAAAATCATGCAAATCCTTCCATTAGTTCAAAAGTTAGTCGGAAGTCCTTTGTGACCGACCGCAGGCACATTTTCATGCCCAAAACCGTTCCATGGATTTGGGCTGTGCGGTCGGTCTATTTTACCCCGAGAAATTGAGCGTTGGAATCTTCGAACGGGACTTAGTCTCCAGCCGCGGTGTTGAAGAAGGTACGGGTCAGCTTGTTCGTGCAATTGGGTAGCCACAAACAGTTCCATAGATTTGGCTGCACACCGCTGACCGCGTTCGAATAAGTTAAAATGGCCGCCGCCACGTGTTCGTTTGTCGAATGGCGGCCACTTCGACTACTTCGGCACTTCGACTGCATTCGAAGTGCCAGTTTAAAAGTTGGAACACTGCTCCAAAGTATTTAAAGGGCCAGGAACAGCATACAAAAATCCATTATGCCAAAATGTAGTTAAAGGGCAATACATCCCAGGGCCATAGTCGCAGGGCAGGAGGCTAGCGATAAGTCCTCTCCAATGCCCAGTGGCAAATGGCAGTTTGTCACAGACTCTATCCTTACAGGGATGGCCGTTAGAAGTCCGTTATAAACATAATAAGAGAAGCCCAGTTGCCCAAGGTTTAGCAGAATTACATGACTGTACTGCTCTGTCTCTGGATGATAATGACACCGGAGATGACTTCCTAGAAGAGCAATTGCTATCTCCTTATAAATTTTATGACAAGGAATACTGTGGGTATACATTGATGGTTGTTCATATCACCACGCCGCTGGTGCTGAACGGAAGTTAGTTGCAGGTATCGGAATCGCCTGGACAGGTGATTATCCCAATGTATCTATAGGATACAATATTGGTTCCAAAAGCAGTCAGATAGCCGAACTCTGTGCAGTATATAAGACCATTCAAATGGCAATAGAATATGGTATCACAGAATTTGTTATCATAACTGATTCCAACTATGTTCGCAACAGTTTCGTCGAATATCTGCCTAGCTGGAAACGTAACCAAATGCTGAAAAGCAAAAACAAACCTGTTAAACATGGGAAATTGTTTTGTAAAATCGATGAACTGGTTAAGGAAAATGGTTTAACCATATATTGGAAGAAAACCAAAGGCCATTCTAAGATAGAAGGTATTGACAAGGATGGTAATGACCTAGCCGATTCACTGGCAAAACAAGCAGCCATCAATGGTGAAACCCTAAACATTGATGACCTTATGGGTTCAATTCATGTTGAAGCCATAACTAGACGACAGGCTAGAGATAATGCCGACTTAAATGTCGTGCAATGGAGTCAAGAAGCTCCTAGTGAGGACCTGATTACCAGTCAAAAGAACGATTCCATTCTAGGCATATTCTATAGACATATAGAAGACATTCTGCCAATCCCATCACAGATGAGGATTGCAAAGATAATGAAGATTTACGAATCTTGATGAGATATAAAGACCAATTTAGTATCATGGATAGGTTGCTGGTCAGAACTTCTAAACATGGCATACAACAATGGGTAGTCCCAACTGTATACCGAGGGTTAATGCTCCAACACGCACATGATGCACCTACATCTGGGCATCGTGGTGATAAGATCACATATGAGATATTGCGTGATTATGCATATTGGCCACACATGTTAAGAGATGTTAAGACATACTGTCAGGGATGCTTGATTTGTCCGCAATATCAACCCCATGGTCCAACCCATCGTGCACCACTTCAGAAGAGGGGGGTGTCATTACCCTGGTCTGATATTCAAATTGACTTTATAGGTCCTGTAACAAGATCTTCAAGAGGTAACAAATACATGTTAACCGTTACATGTATGTACACAAAGTGGATAGAGTGTTTGCCTTGAAAGAGAACACGAGTACCATGTGCGCCACTTTATTGATTAACCATGTCCTTTCCATGTTCGGTCTGCCTCAAAGAATTGAGTCAGACAGAGGTAGTAATTTTACCAGCGAAGTAATGGCTAAGATGTGGAACATTCTAGGTGTTAAAGCGGCACTGTCATGCCGAATCCCGTTTTTTTAACCCCTCTCCCGCCTCCACTACATCCAATCGACCCCCTAGTCACCCCCAAATGCCCCTAAGCCCCCCACATTACTTATTTTTTATTCTTTATTTTCTGCCCCGATCTTTATTCAGGGCGCCGCCATCTTTGTGTGGGTAGGTGAAGTCCCTGAGGGACACGTCATCTGCCCACACTACACAGACTGTGAGATTCCCGCAGATGCCCAGTGAAACACCTGGACATGCGAACGGGAATTTCACCTATTCATTCATTCATCAGACAGACGAATGAATGAATAGAAAAAAATCAGATTAACAAACTAACACTGAGTATCACGGAGTATCACGGAGTATCACTGAGTATCACTGAGTATCAGTGTTCGTTTGTTCGTTCAGTTTATTACAAGGAGGGAGCTACCGGCGTCCAGCTCCCTCCTTGTAATATGTAACTATAGAAGCGGCAGGGAGCAGAGCTCCCCACCACTTCATTAGCCCCCCAGGTCCCCCCCCCTCACTCTATGGGAGTCAATATGACCCCCATAATAGCACAAGGGAGATTAAAACCTCCCCAATGCCCCTACTCGCTATACCGCGAATAGGGGCATGTCCACTAAACAGTGAGCAGCCTGTGGCTGCTCACTGTAAAAAAAAATGGTAATTAAAGGGGGGGGGCTACTGTCCTCCCCCCTGGCCCCCACCCCTGCGCGGTGGGTGGGGGCCCTGATAAATCAATAAGGGGGGGGGGACCTACTGCCTCCCCCCCTGGCCCCCACCCCTGAGCGGTGGGTGGGGGCCCTAATAAAATAATAAGGGGGGGACCTACTGTCCTCCCCCCCGGCCCCCACCCCTGCGCAGTGGGTGGGGGCCCTAATAAAACAATAAGGGGGGGCCTACTGTCCCCCCCCCCGGCCCCCACCCCTGCGCAGTGGGTGGGGGCCCTAATAAAACAATAAGGGGGGGCCTACTGTCCCCCCCCCGGCCCCCACCCCTGAGCGGTGGGTGGGGGCCCTAATAAAATAATAAGGGGGGGGACCTACTGTCCTCCCCCCATGGCCCCCACCCCTGAGCGGTGGGTGGGGGCCCTAATAAAATAATAAGTGGGGGGGCCTACTGTCCTCCCCCCCGGCCCCCACCCCTGCGCGGTGGGTGGGGGCCCTAATAAAACAATGAGGGGGACCTACTGTCCTCCCCCCCGGCCCCCGGCCCCCACCCCTGAGCACTGGGTGGGGGCCCTAATAAAACAATAAGGGGGGGACCTACTGTCCTCCCCCCTGGCCCCCACCCCTGAGCGGTGGGTGGGGGCCCTAATAAAACAATAAGGGGGGAACCTACTGTCCTCCCCCCCGGCCCCCACCCCTGCGCGGTGGGTGGGGCCCTAATAAAACAATAAGGGGGGGGACCTACTGTCCTCCCCCCCGGCCCCCACCCCTGAGCGGTGGGTGGGGGCCCTAATAAAACAATAAGGGGGGGGACCTGCTGTCCTCCCCCCCTGGCCCCCACCCCTGCGCGGTGGGTGGGGGCCCTAAATGAACCCCCCCATCAAGGTGACTAGGGGTCCCAAGCCCCTAGTCACCCCCCCCACCCAAAACATTCTATCCCCTACCTACCCCCTCACCCTAAAAATAGTGAGGGGGGAATAAAATAACTAACCTGTAAAAAAAAAAAATTAAACTTACCATTTGACGTCTTCTTTTTTCTAAATTCTTCTTTCTTCAGCCCCCCAAAAGGCCAAATAAAAATCCATCATACCCGTCGCACTTTAAAAAAAACAAAAAAAAAACGAGCGCAAACAAAAATTAATCCATGTTCACCCATGGAGGGCACGGCGCGTACTGAGCTCCGCAGGGCGGGTCAAGGATTATAAAGCCTTGCCCCGCCCTGCAATTAGGCTGAGAACACACTGATTGGTTGGTTTAAGCCAATCAGAGTGCTCTGTGTCATTTTACACAGCGTGGGAAAGTTCTTTGGAATTTTCCCACGCTTGTAAAATGACACAGAGCACTGTGATTGGATGGCTTGAAAACCATCCAATCACAATGATCTGTCATTTTACACAGCGTGGGAAAGTTCTTTTGAATTTTCCCACGCTGTGTAAAATGACACAGAGCACTCTGATTGGCTTAAACCAACCAATCAGTGTGTTCTCAGCCTAATTGCAGGGCGGGGCAAGGCTTTATAAGCCTTGACCCGCCCTGCGGAGCTCAGTACGCGGCGTGCCCTCCATGGGTGAACATGGATTAATTTTTGTTTGCGCTCGTTTTTTTTTTGTTTTTGTTTTTAAAGTGCGACGGGTATGATGGATTTTTATTTGGCCTTTTGGGGGGCTGAAGAAAGAAGAATTTAGAAAAAAGAAGACGTCAAATGGTAAGTTTAATTTTTTTTTTTACAGGTTAGTTATTTTATTCCCCCTCACTATTTTTAGGGTGAGGGGGGGTAGGTAGGGGATAGCATGTTTTGGGTGGGGGGGGGGGGTGACTAGGGGCTTGGGACCCCTAGTCACCTTGATGGGGGGGGGTCATTTAGGGCCCCCACCCACCGCGCAGGGGTGGGGGCAGGGGGGGAGGACAGTAGGTCCCCCCCCTTATTGTTTTATTAGGGCCCCCACCCACCGCTCAGGGGTGGGGGCCGGGGGGAGGACAGTAGGTCCCCCCCTTATTGTTTTATTAGGGCCCCCACCCACCGCTCAGGGGTGGGGGCCGGGGGGAGGACAGTAGGTCCCCCCTTATTGTTTTATTAGGGCCCCCACCCACCGCGCAGGGGTGGGGGCCCTAATAAAACAATAAGGGGGGAACCTACTGTCCTCCCCCCCGGCCCCCACCCCTGCGCGGTGGGTGGGGCCCTAATAAAACAATAAGGGGGGGGACCTACTGTCCTCCCCCCCGGCCCCCGGCCCCCACCCCTGAGCACTGGGTGGGGGCCCTAATAAAACAATAAGGGGGGGACCTACTGTCCTCCCCCCTGGCCCCCACCCCTGAGCGGTGGGTGGGGCCCTAATAAAACAATAAGGGGGGGGACCTACTGTCCTCCCCCCCGGCCCCCACCCCTGAGCGGTGGGTGGGGGCCCTAATAAAACAATAAGGGGGGGGACCTGCTGTCCTCCCCCCCTGGCCCCCACCCCTGCGCGGTGGGTGGGGGCCCTAAATGAACCCCCCCCATCAAGGTGACTAGGGGTCCCAAGCCCCTAGTCACCCCCCCCACCCAAAACATTCTATCCCCTACCTACCCCCTCACCCTAAAAATAGTGAGGGGGGAATAAAATAACTAACCTGTAAAAAAAAAAAAATTAAACTTACCATTTGACGTCTTCTTTTTTCTAAATTCTTCTTTCTTCAGCCCCCCAAAAGGCCAAATAAAAATCCATCATACCCGTCGCACTTTAAAAAAAAAAAAACGAGCGCAAACAAAAATTAATCCATGTTCACCCATGGAGGGCACGGCGCGTACTGAGCTCCGCAGGGCGGGTCAAGGATTATAAAGCCTTGCCCCGCCCTGCAATTAGGCTGAGAACACACTGATTGGTTGGTTTAAGCCAATCAGAGTGCTCTGTGACAGTAGGTCCCCCCCCCTTATTGTTTTATTAGGGCCCCCACCCACCGCTCAGGGGTGGGGGCCGGGGGGAGGACAGTAGGTCCCCCCCTTATTGTTTTATTAGGGCCCCCACCCACCGCTCAGGGGTGGGGGCCGGGGGGAGGACAGTAGGTCCCCCCTTATTGTTTTATTAGGGCCCCCACCCACCGCGCAGGGGTGGGGGCCGGGGGGAGGACAGTAGGTCCCCCCCCCTTATTATTTTATTAGGGCCCCCACCCACCGCGCAGGGGTGGGGGCCGGGGGGGAGGACAGTAGGTCCGCCCCCCTTATTGTTTTATTAGGGCCCCCACCCACCGCGCAGGGGTGGGGGCCGGAGGGGAGGACAATAGGTTCCCCCCCTTATTGTTTTATTAGGGCCCCCACCCACCGCGCAGGGGTGGGGGCCAGGGGGGGAGGACAGTAGGTCCCCCCCATCTTTAACCCCTGCACGGGGGGGGGGGGTGTTTATAAGGTTTTTTTTGTTTTTTTTACAGTGAGCAGCCACAGGCTGCTCACTGCTTACTACACATGCCCCTACTCGCGGTATAGCGAGTAGGGGCATATTATTTACTAATACTAAGTAATCTTTACTTAGTATTAGTAAATTTGGCTGAAAGACCAATTTAGGTCTTTAAGCCTTTTTGTAGATAGCTCCCTGATACCGTGGGAATTAGGGAGTTATCTACTAAGCGGCTGCAAGATGCAGCCACAGCAATGAATAGGATCGGAGTTTCATTCATTAGAATGAAATTCCGATACGAACAAAGTACCGAATTGCGTCCTAACACCAATGGAGAAACAGTGCTCATTCAGTTAGAACGCAATTCGTCAGTTTAGTCTAAAATGACAGGAAGCATCGCGGGAACACAGAGGAAAGGTAAGGATTATGGGAAAATTGCTCTGACCAGCGGAAATGAAGCACACTTTGCTCCTCCGCTGGTCAGAGCTGGTCAAGCGGAGGAATCCTCCATAAGGCAAAGAGTCCCTACTTTGTCTTATGATTTTAAAGAAAACTAAAGAAGACAGGAAGAAAAGAATAACAGATCCTGAGAGAGGGGGAGAAGAGGAAGAGATTGAGGAAAGGTAAGTTCGGTATGACAGTGCCACTTTAAACGAAAGCTACATATTGCATACCGCGCTGCGTCTAGCAGGGGGGTAGAGCGATATAACCAGTCTATCGTTAATATTCTGAAGAAGTATGTTAAGGAGTCTGGTAAAGACTGGGACATTAAATTGCCCCTAGTTTTAATGGCGATTAGAGCTACACCTAGCACTGCTACCAAATTGTCACCTTTTGAATTGATGACAGGAAGAAAGATGGTTTTACCACAGCATTTACTATATCGTACTTCGGATCATAATTTGATCTATGCTGCCACTACGCATCAGTATATCGAAGATTTGCGCAAGCATTTACAGCATGCGTTTGCTTTTGCCCAAAAGAATCTAGAAAAAGCAGCAACAGGGGTGAATACCTATTACGATTTAAAAACCACGAAAAAGGAATATGAGATAACAGATCAAGTCTATCTGTATAATTTTGCGCAAAATCAAGTCAAGGAAAATACATTTTTACCTTCTTGGAAAGGGTCATATGTCATCATTGACAAAATTTCCCCAGTAGCGTACAAAATAAAAATTCCTAAGGATGGCGATTTTATTGAAAAGTGGGTTCACATTAACCAGTTGCGTGCTTGTCATCCTAAATCTCAATTAAGGATTATAGGTGTGGATTCGGACGCAGAAGGGTGAACGACTAACCTGGATGAATGCTTGATTCACGTGGTATCGTATGATGTGAAATGTTGTGACGTGCCATGATCTCATGTACGTTCATGTCATTAACCATTTCCTTGCCATCCAATAACTACATTTTCTAAGCAGGTTACTAACTTGTTTAACTGCTATAGGCATATTGCTGAGGAGTCAGTAATAAATGTAGTGAGGGATGAAGTTATAAAAATAGAATTAGAGAAAATACATATGTTGATGAAATGTAATAACGTGTTGTCCTAGGCCAAGTGTTGTCATACTGTTATAAGTTTGTATACTTAACAAACCTTGAATCATTAGTAGATAAGTCTGAAACGAGTTCCTGATCCGTGACTGTTGAAAGATGTCCAAGAAGGATGTGGCGTGTTTCTGGATTGTACTGCTCCTGTGCCAAGAGCTACGGACCGACCCGATCGCAGAGATGGGACCATCCTCCGGCATCCTGATTCAAGAGACACCAGGGTTCATCTTGACAGAGAAGAGGATCCTTACCCAACGTGTGTTCGTCAGCTTGGACCCCAAGATTTCCATCGAGAAGGCGTACAACATTTCATCGATGCAGCTTCCTGAGTTACAGACTTGGTACCAGATGCACCTCCAAAGAGCACAGGACCGTGTGCGAAACATCTTGGAGCAAGCCCGGAAACCATTTGTATCCAGTTCTATTTCGATGAGTAACCGACCCAAAAGGTTCCTCACCGCTATAATTGTTGCATTAGTTTGTGCCACTGTTGGTGCAGTTGTCGCAACTGGAATGTCTGCAGCCAACTCTTTTACTGTCCAAAAGCTGGATATGGAAATCTATGCGCTAAAGCAACACATTAACGATATTCATCAGGTGATAAAACAGCAAAGAACACTTCTCCAAGACGTGTTAACTATTGTGGAAGACACAGTTGTTACAACAAATTTGCATTCTGAGTTAATTGCCAAATCCACTGAGTTGCACCAAAGTCATGACTTATTTAAGCGTGAACTTCTATTTCTGCATGACCCAATATTGTTCCACACACTTGCTTTTCTTGACGAAGTGCAAACTGGAATGATCGAATTGGCAGGGGGACGCATACCTCTGTATTTTGTATCCAAGGATATTGTTCATGCGATGCTTGCCAATGTGGATGGAGAAACAAGTGAACATATGCAATTAAATCTGGCCTTTGAGATGGGGAGCGCTATACCTCTCTTAATTGATCCGTAACGCATGGAGATTTGCTTTTTATTGACCATACCATATGTAACTCCCAAAAACATTTTTCAAATGAAAACAATTTGCATTAACAATAATGATATTATGGTTGATTGTACTAAGTGTAAAGTTCAAAGCTCTTACAGGTACAAAAATATGCGAAAATGTTCATTCCACGCACGGGCCTACATTAGAAATGATGTGATTGCACAATATGTCTGGTTACTTCTATAGTGCTTATCCATAGACTAAATTATTCTTTGCTATGATATTCACTAAAGGGGGGTTATGTCAGGGTATTTATATCGGCAGACATTTTGTGCTAAAATAGAAATTAAAAGTATATATTGTCAGAGTCACTCAGAACAGAGCGGACTCCATTTTGCTATCTTCAGGCTAACAAAGAAACACATAATTTCTATCCTTTCTGTAACTAACCACTGAGCCTGAGCTAAGGAATGCATTATATAAACAAGCCAAGTGATAAGCAATGAAGCAGGGGGGTGGAATGCTCTGATTAAATGTTAATAGAATAGAAATAATTTTAAACACAGACACTAGTGACAGAGAAGATTAAGTAATTAATTTTACTTTCTAAATTTTACAAGGTCCCATTGTAAGTAAGGGGTGAAATTGAGTTTACAACTGTCAGTTTTAGAAATTACGATCAAAGTCGTTGCCACAAAGACTGAGGCAAACGCTTTGAAATGACAGCAAATTTAAAATCGTCAAAATCGTCATCAGGAAAAGTTAACTCTTTCCTGGATAGGAAGGTTTAGTGAGGCGAGACTGTCCTCTATGGACCAAATACCTAAATTACAATCTGCAGGTTGACCACACCTTCAGTTTCCTATTGGCGTTATCAACTAAAGACGTACAGAGAGTCTGGCCCTTTAAAAGTTAGGACAAAAGGAAGAGGGAGGTTAGTTGTAGTTTGGGTTTTCAGATTCGGACATGCAGAGAGATCCATGACAGATATTCATTCTGACTAACACTCAAACTCTCGTGGACTAACACTCCTGGACACTTAGAATTTTACTCTTACTTTCGAACTCAACTTTCAAACTCTCTTGGACACAACTCAAGAAACACTCCTTGACACTTACATTTTACTATTATTAACATACCTCCATACAACCAATCATACACGCATTCAAGTTCCTGGGACTACCTACTCATCTGATGAGAACATCTACTTAACTGGTAATTATGCTGGTTTTATTTAATTAATCTAAATTAATTACAAATCTAAGAGCATGATATATGACTGGATAAATCACGGTCAGATTTCAATATTTAGAAATCTTAGTTAACTAAAGAATATATAGTTATAAACATTCCATTCTGCAGGTGGAATTAAGAATAATTATATATTAATGTGATATTATCACGTGTTAGCATACCAATGTTTTTAACCAGGTGTATTGATTTGCTCTAAATAAGATAAGATATGTTTTTAGGCAAATTAAAATTCGGTTTCTAGAATCTGGTAGATTATTCTTATTGGATGGTTCCAGGAAATGATTAATGAGCTGGTTTGAATGTTATTTTAGTTGAAAATTACATGAGAATAGGATATTATTATGTCTAGGAAGATCTAGCCAGCAGTGAAAGGGTTACTCAGTTGATCTAAACTGTTAGCCAGGGTTTTATGGCTTTTCGCTGGAAGTTTTACTTTCTGTCTGTGAAGTACCCTCCTAAATCTTGTCTTGACAGTTGATGCTGTAGCTTTGTACTGTGTTTAGCCATTGTATTGCATACTTATGTTATACTACATATTCACTGATTATTACCATGCATGCTGCCTAATATTATTATAATTTTATTTGTCACAATAAATTATATCTATTTTTATAACAAATTGTGATTTTATTTGTATGGAATACATTTCACTTACATGATAACGATCTCTAAGATCTAAGAGAATTGAAATAGTGGGCAATTCTCGACTGTTTAATATTATCATCCCATAAATATCCCCACAATTTATATAATTGTTGTGACGGCAATGTAACGGATCGCCTGGCACCCCGACTGGGTACCTCCGTTAATGGATGCTCCTAGCGCTTCCTGAGGACTCCAAGCACTCTGGCAGACACCACAATCACCGAACCGATGCAGCATATGAATCTTCTCAAGCATAGGAATGCTGTAGACCGTTGAATCGGAACCATACGAATAGGCTTACACACCTAGCAGTCAACTGTAACAGCATGCAATAAATCCTTCCCCCAATAATGAGACGACACTTCACTTTGAGGGTTAAGCAGGAACTGAGGCTGGCACTCCCAGCCTGGTTTTTATTACAGTTGTTGAGAATAGAGGTCCGCCCACAGGGAGGGACAAAACAACCAATCAATCCGTACAATACACACAGACACTCCGACACAAAATCCTCCCCTCTGCCTGTAATAGGATTACTGAACACAATGGGTAATCTCATTATCACAGGCAGAGGAATACAGTTTTATAAAAAATATCACAGGGACCCCAAAACATGCAATAACCACATATCCACAATTCACCCAGATCCATTCAGTAGTTTGGAAGATACAGTTTAATGCAGATTCCGCAGAACATATACAGATTATATAAAAAATAATTACTGTATAATGTGTCCCCTGTTGTATAGTTTCAAGCTACTGCACGATGTCTTTGTGTGCCAAATACCGGCGAGATGGCACCGTGTAGAAAAGTCACAACAATGTCTGTGAGTTAAAATGGCCACCATCCATTGTTCTCACCATGTGCTTCATCCATTGTTCTCACCATGTGCCTCTGATACATGAAATGGTGGCCACCCAGTAACTCCACAGTATGTCCCCAGATGGTTCTTAAAGGGCCAGTAAGGTCATACATAATCCATTATGCCCAAATATTGTACTTGAAGTTCCGTGCTTCTTGGTTCTCAGCACTCAACAGGCGCATCACGTGATGGACCACCTCATCTGAAGGGTTTGGGCCAAACCAGACCAGCCGCGCCTTTACTTCCTTCATGAAATCAGCACCCTCATAGTACTGTGACAGGCGGATTTGCAATTCACTGGCTGCTGTCCAGGGTCTTGCTAGCTCCATGTTGCTGCGGATAGGGACTCTGCCCGTAGCTAGCTCTATCCCTTGAGTTCCTCCGAAGCCAGGGTCGCTGCACGAGTGCTAGCGTTGCCCTCCATGCACTATATACCAGTGCTTTCCTTGAATCCTCTGTGCAGGGAAAAAGAAGGGAAAATCCCGCCGCTTGCCACCAGTTGTGACGGTACAATCCGTTACTCCATCAAGCATTCCCTTCTTCCCATAAAATAAAATCACCAAGTAATCCACAGAGTAATAACTTGCTGGTATCGCCGAATAATCCACACATGAGCCAAGGCTTAATGCTGGAACAGGACTGATTTACTGGCACACAGAACTCACAATTTATGCAACACAAAACTCCTCCTCTGGGCCAGGCTAGATAATTGAGTTTTAGCAATATACATAGCTCAATTATCTGCTGGCCAGAACATTTACAGTTTAACATACTTTTTACCTAACATTCATAACTCTAAAACCATACATCACATTCACATAAAAAAATTACTTATTCACAATCAATCCATTCAGGGGAACAACATATTAAAAAATGGCATGAATCAGACCAGGGGTTCAAAAGTTAGTACAAGTATATTTTGGTCCCTGGCTGGCAGCATGGCAATCTGGTTTAAGCAGGTTTTACAGAGGCCTCTATCCTGGAGACAAAGGGGAAAATAATCCAATTATCCAGGGCTAGAGGCAGACTCCATTAACCACATGGTGACAAAAAGACATAAAATTCTTTAAAATACATAAAGTCCCCTTTTACACATAACACACAGACAGCAGCGCCCCTGAGAGCAGACTTTAGCTCCATGGCAATTGAACTGTGTGAATAGGATCTGAGCGCTATTCGGTAGTTTTGTGCGTTTTAAGGATGTATTTAAAGGACCACTCTAGGCACCCAGACCACTTCAGCTTAATGATGTGGTCTGGGTGCCAGGTCCTTCTAGGGTTAACCCATTTTTTCAGAAACATAGCAGTTTCAGAGAAACTGCTATGTTTATGAATGGGTTAAGCCTTCCCCCTATGTCCTCTAGTGGCTGTCTCATTGACAGTCGCTAGAGGCGCTTGCGTGATTCTCACTGTGATTTTCACAGTGAGAGCACGCAAGCGTCCATAGGAAAGCATTGTGAATGCTTTCCTATGTGTCCGGCTGAATTCGCGCGCAGCTCTTGCCGCGCGTCCGCATTCAGCCGACGGGGAGGAGAAGAGGAGGATCGGAGGAGGAGAGCTCTCCGCCCACCGCTGGAAAAAGGTAAGTTTTAAACACTTTCCCCTTTCCAGAGCCGGGCGGGAGTGGGTCCCTGAGGGTGGGGGCACCCTCAGGGCACTCTAGTGCCAGGAAAACGAGTATGTTTTCCTGGCACTAGAGTGGTCCTTTAAGGATATGTTTTTTATATTTATATAAGTAAGCAGCAGTATGTATGTATTCTTCTTATGTATTTGTATTATTTATATTATCTTTTCTCCTGTTTAAGTAGTATCCTTCCATGTGTATGTATATACTCTTGTGACTATATATCCTTTTGCATGTTTTATTCCAGTCAATCTTTCATGTGTATGTATATTTATAGGACTATATATCCCCGTATATATTTTACTCTATACATCCTATCAGGCAGTGAGTTGCATACACCTCCCCTGTAGCTCCTCCCCTCGTGGGAGCGGCTCGGCTCTCTGAGCGAGCCTGTAGCCCCTCCCCTTGTTGGAGCGGCTCGTTTCTGTAGGCGAGAGCGAGCCGCTCGCCACCCTCTCTCCTATGCTCATGCTGACCGGCTAAACTACATTTCCCAAGAAGCCCAGCTCCGAATTATGCCGGTCACGTGACGCTTTATTTTTACTTATATCTTCTTACATAAGCCTCGGTTTACAAATATAATCATACTACACAGTCCCTATTCCTACTTTACTTTACCAACCTGTATAAGCACCATTTGTTTTATATATGTTTTATATATGATTTTAAATATTTGTTTCCTATTGGCTGATCTGATTGTTGTTTTACATTTCCTTATAAGTATTGTCTCATGCCAGGTATAATGCTATACTACCATTCTGATAAAGCCTTCAAGGTGAAACGCGTTAATGGTTTTAATTGTGTATTTTAAGCAATACAAGTTTTTTGGTTACCTTTTCCACAGGACCAATGTTCATTTTGTTGTGTTTTATATGAACTTTTTATTTTTACTTTTCCTGGCATTTTTTTACTGTATCCTGACTCAAGAAATCCCAGGTGGGGATCATTCCACCAGCGCTGTATTAATAGAGCAGTATCCTCTGCTCTACACTTGTGAGTATATTATATTTAAATTTATTTTACCCATCTCTTATACACTGAGAGCACTATTGATGTTTATTATATATGGTGGAGTACTGCATTACCAGGCCGGATTGACGGACATCTCCCTACAGTATATCCTTTAGCGGGGTTTATCCTAGAGCTGGCTAAAGCTCCTTGAAATGTGAGTGTATTATCCTCTTTTCCTTTTATCTATTTTATCCTTGGATCCGCAATACTTCACCATTGGCAGTTTGTCGTGTTTACAATTTTTGTCTTACGGATTATTTTACTACCCGGACGGATCAACTCCTGAGGACTGTACACATATCCCATCCAGCTATATCAATGAGACGTTTCATTTATTTATTTTTATCCAATATTTTTACCACTTGGAAGGACTCTTTTATCTGATTTTATAGAGACTTTTTTATGTACCCATTTTGTTGTTACCTATTCATTGTGACCATTTGGTCTGTTTTTTACTGTTATTTCTTACTGTATTTTAGTTCCTAGCGCAGCCCTTACCCCCTTTTACTACTTTCAGTCTGTTTCATTAGGGTCTTGAGGGATTCCCTAATTAGGGTTGCTGCTTATACTTCTGTTATCTAGCGCAGACTCTGATGTGGAATTATTAAAAATTATTATTGTACTTGTATTGAATTATTGCACTAACTCCATTTTAATCTTATATTGTGACAATCCTCCATTTTGTCCTCCTAACCTGACTTCTTCAATCCTCCATTTTGTCCTCATGACTTAACTTGTTCATTTTAAAACTACATTACGTGACTGAACTTCTCAACCCAATTAGTACAGTAGACAAAGACTGTGTTTTCCTACAAGGACAAATGCCAGGAGGTGCTGGGTACTCCTTAAGACTTGCTGGCTACTCCTTAGAACTTGTAAGATAGTATAGTTTGAAGGCCACAGAACACAGTAGTAATGAAATGTTCTATTCATAAGAGACCTTGCACCTGGACATGAAGTCTGATATCATTGACCGTGTAAAATGACGCTTAGGACCCCCTTATTCCCCCCGTGTCCAGAATAATCCCACCTCTGATGGGTGGGCACGGGACTAACCTCTTAATTTTACGAACCAATAGGTAAGACACTAACCCCGTCACTTAACAATTAATCCAATTGATGATGTTTATTTGCTGATATTCTAATAATCAATGATGACGCAAAATGCCTCTTAAAAGGGCCTGCGCGCCCGCTTTTACTTCACTTGCCAATAAACTTTCTCGAAGTTATTTTAACCTGAACCTTGCGTGTCAGACTTAATTACTTCAGCGTATATACGCAATTTAATTTTATTGATTTGGACAGGAACAGATAGACTTTGAACATTTTGGTTTACTTTCAAAAAGTACCATAACAACTCTTCCCCCCTGTTTTCCCATGGTTACAGTGCCAGGAATGTTGGGGTGCAGGGTCCCATGGTTACAGTGCCAGGAATCTTGGGGTGCAGGGTCCCATGGTTACAGTGCACGGAATGTTGGGGTGCAGGGTCCCATGGTTACAGTGCTGGGAATGTTGGGGTGCTAGGTCCCATGGTTACAGTGTAGGGAATGTTGGGGTGCAGGGTCCCATGGTTACAGTGCCAGGAATGTTGGGTTGCAGGGTCCCATGGTTACAGTGCCAGGAATGTTTGGGTGCAGGGTCCCATGGTTACAGTGCAGGGAATGTTGGGGTGCAGGGTCCCATGGTTACAGTGCCAGGAATGTTGGGGTGCATGGGTTGCAGGGTCCCATGGTTACAGTGCAGGGAATGTTGAGGTGCAGGGTCCCATGGTTACAGTGCTGGGAATGTTGGGGTGCTAGGTCCCATGGTTACAGTGTAGGGAATGTTGGGGTGCAGGGTCCCATGGTTACAGTGTAGGGAATGTTGGGGTGCAGGGTCCCATGGTTACAGTGCCAGGAATCTTGGGGTGCAGGGTCCCATGGTTACAGTGCAGGGAATGTTGGGGTGCAGGGTCCCATGGTTACAGTGCTGGGAATGTTGGGGTGCTAGGTCCCATGGTTACAGCGTAGGGAATGTTGGGGTGCAGGGTCCCATGGTTACAGTGTAGGGAATGTTGGGGTGCAGGGTCCCATGGTTACAGTGCTGGGAATGTTGGGTTGCAGGGTCCCATGGTTACAGTGCCAGGAATGTTGGGGTGCAGGGTCCCATGATTACAGTGCAGGGAATGTTGGGGTGCAGGTTACCATGGTTACAATGCCAGGAATCTTGGGGTGAAGGGTCCCATGGTTACAGTGCAGGGAATGTTGGGGTGCAGGGTCCCATGGTTACAGTGCAGGGAATGTTGGGGTGCAGGGTCCCATGGTTACAGTGCCAGGAATGTTGGGGTGCAGGGTCCCATGGTTACAGTGTAGGGAATGTTGGGGTGCAGGGTCCCATGGTTACAGTGCTGGGAATATTGGGGTGCAGGGTACAATGGTTACAGTGACAGGAATGTTGGGGTGCAGGGTCCCATGGTTACAGTGCAGGGAATGTTGGGGTGCAGGGTCCCATGGTTACAGTGCCAGGAATCTTGGGGTGCAGGGTCCCATGGTTACAGTGCAGGGAATGTTGAGGTGCAGGGTCCCATGGTTACAGTGCTGGGAATGTTGGGGTGCTAGGTCCCATGGTTACAGTGTAGGGAATGTTGGGGTGCAGGGTCCCATGGTTACGGTGTAGGGAATGTTGGGGTGCAGGGTCCCATGGTTACAGTGCTGGGAATGTTGGGGTGCAGGGTCCCATGGTTACAGTGCCAGGAATGTTGGGGTGCAGGGTCCCATGGTTACAGTGCAGGGAATGTTGGGGTGCAGGGTCCCATGGTTACAGTGCCAGGAATCTTGGGGTGCAGGGTCCCATGGTTACAGTGTAGGGAATGTTGGGGTGCAGGGTCCCATGGTTACAGTGCCAGGAATGTTGGGTTTCAGGGTCCCATGGTTACAGTGCCAGGAATGTTGGGGTGCAGGGTCCCATGGTTACAGTGCAGGGAATGTTGGGGTGCAGGGTCCCATGGTTACAGTGCCAGGAATCTTGGGGTGCAGGGTCCCATGGTTACAGTGCAGGGAATGTTGGGGTGCAGGGTCCCATGGTTACAGTGCCAGGAATGTTGGGGTGCTAGGTCCCATGGTTACAGTGTAGGGAATGTCAGGGTGCAGGGTCCCATGGATACAGTGTAGGGAATGTTGTGGTGCAGGGTCCCATGGTTACAGTGCTGGGAATGTTTGGGTGCAGGATCCCATGGTTACAGTGCCAGGAATGTTGGGTTGCAGGGTTACAGTGCCAGGAATGTTGGGGTGCACGGTCCCATGGTTACAGTGCAGGGAATGTTGGGGTGCAAGGTCCCATGGTTACAGTGCCAGGAATCTTGGGGTGCAGGGTCCCATGGTTACAGTGCAGGGAATGTTGGGGTGTAGGGTCCCATGGTTACAGTGCTGGGAATGTTGGGGTGCTAGGTCCCATGGTTACAGTGTAGGGAATGTTGGGGTGCAGGGTCCCATGGTTACAGTGTAGGGAATGTTGGGGTGCAGGCTCCCATGGTTACAGTGCTGGGAATGTTGGGGTGCAGGGTCCCATGGTTACAGTGCCAGGAATGTTGGGGTGCAGGGTCCCATGGTTACAGTGCAGGGAATGTTGGGGTGCAGGGTCCCATGGTTACAGTGCCAGGAATCTTGGGGTGCAGGGTCCCATGGTTACAGTGTAGGGAATGTTGGGGTGCAGGGTCCCATGGTTACAGTGCAGGGAATGTTGGGGTTACAGTGCAGGGAATGTTGGGGTGCAGGGTCCCATGGTTACAGTGCCAGGGAATGTTAGGGTGCAGGGTGCAGGGTCCCATGGTTACAGTGCTGGGAATGTTGGGGTGCTAGGTCCCATGGTTACAGTGTAGGGAAAGTTGGGGTGCAGCGTCCCATGGTTACAGTGTAGGGAATGTTGGGGTGCAGGGTCCCATGGTTATAGTGCTGGAAATGTTGGGGTGCAGGATCCCATGGTTACAGTGCCAGGAATGTTGGGTTGCAGGGTCCCATGGTTACAGTGCCAGGAATGTTGGGGTGCAGGGTCCCATGGTTACAGTGCAGGGAATGTTGGGGTGCAGGGTCCCATGGTTACAGTGCCAGGAATGTTGGGTTTCAGGGTCCCATGGTTACAGTGCCAGGAATGTTGGGGTGCAGGGTCCCATGGTTACAGTGCAGGGAATGTTGGGGTGCAGGGTCCCATGGTTACAGCGCCAGGAATCTTGGGGTGCAGGGTCCCATGGTTACAGTGTAGGGAATGTTGGGGTGCAGGGTCCCATGGTTACAGTGCAGGGAATGTTGGGGTTACAGTGCAGGGAATGTTGGGGTGCAGGGTCCCATGGTTACAGTGCCAGGGAATGTTAGGGTGCAGGGTGCAGGGTCCCATGGTTACAGTGCTGGGAATGTTGGGGTGCTAGGTCCCATGATTACAGTGTAGGGAATGTTGGGGTGCAGGGTCCCATGGTTACAGTGTAGGGAATGTTGGGGTGCAGGGTCCCATGGTTACAGTGCTGGGAATGTTGGGGTGCAGGATCCCATGGTTACAGTGCCAGGAATGTTGGGTTGCAGGGTCCCATGGTTACAGTGCCAGGAATGTTGGGGTGCAGGGTCCCATGGTTACAGTGCAGGGAATGTTGGGGTGCAGGGTCCCATGGTTACAGTGCCAGGAATGTTGGGGTGCTAGGTCCCATGGTTACAGTGTAGGGAATGTTGGGGTGCAGGGTACCATGGTTACAGTTTAGGGAATGTTGGGGTGCAGGGTCCCATGGTTACAGTGCTGGGAATGTTGGGGTGCAGGATCCCATGGTTACAGTGCCAGGAATGTTGGGGTGCAGGGTCCCATGGTTACAGTGCAGGGAATGTTGGGGTGCAGGGTCCCATGGTTACAGTGCCAGGAATCTTGGGGTGCATGGGTCCCATGGTTACAGTGCAGGGAATGTTGGGGTGCAGGGTCCCATGGTTACAGTGCAGGGAATGTTAGGGTGCAGGGTCCCATGGTTACAGTGCCAGGAATCTTGGGGTGCAGGGTCCCATGGTTACAGTGCAGGGAATGTTGGGGTGCAGGGTCCCATGGTTACAGTGCCAGGGAATGTTAGGGTGCAGGGTGCAGGGTCCCATGGTTACAGTGCTGGGAATGTTGGGGTGCTAGGTCCCATGGTTACAGTGTAGGGAATGTTGGGGTGCAGGGTCCCATGGTTACAGTGTAGGGAATGTTGGGGTGCAGGGTCCCATGGTTACAGTGCTGGGAATGTTGGGGTGCAGGATCCCATGGTTACAGTGCCAGGAATGTTGGGTTGCAGGGTCCCATGGTTACAGTGCCAGGAATGTTGGGGTGCAGGGTCCCATGGTTACAGTGCAGGGAATGTTGGGGTGCAGGGTCCCATGGTTACAGTGCCAGGAATGTTGGGGTGCTAGGTCCCATGGTTACAGTGTAGGGAATGTTGGGGTGCAGGGTACCATGGTTACAGTTTAGGGAATGTTGGGGTGCAGGGTCCCATGGTTACAGTGCTGGGAATGTTGGGGTGCAGGATCCAATGGTTACAGTGCCAGGAATGTTGGGGTGCAGTGTCCTATGGTTACAGTGCAGGGAATGTTGGGGTGCAGGGTCCCATGGTTACAGTGCCAGGAATCTTGGGGTGCATGGGTCCCATGGTTACAGTGCAGGGAATGTTGGGGTGCAGGGTCCCATGGTTACAGTGCAGGGAATGTTAGGGTGCAGGGTCCCATGGTTACAGTGCCAGGAATCTTGGGGTGCAGGGTCCCATGGTTACAGTGCAGGGAATGTTGGGGTGCAGGGTCCCATGGTTACAGTGCAGGGAATGTTGGGGTGCAGGGTCCCATGGTTACAGTGCCATGAATCTTGGGGTGCAGGGTCCCATGGTTACAGTGCAGGGAATGTTGGGGTGCAGGGTCCCATGTTACAGTGCTGGGAATGTTGGGGTGCTAGGTCCCATGGTTACAGTGCTGGGAATGCTGGGGTGCAGGGTCCCATGGTTACAGTGCTGGGAATGTTGGGGTGCATAAATAAATGAAACGTCTCACTGATATAGCTGGATGGGATATGTGTACAGTCCTCAGGAGTTGATCCGTCCGGGTAGTAAAATAATCCGTATATGTGAAGACAAAATTGTAAACACGGCAAACTGCCAATGGTGAAGTATTGCGGATCCAAGGATAAAATAGATAAAATGAAAAGAGGATATTACACTCACATTTGCAGGAGCTTGGGCCAGCTCCAGGATGAAGGGCGTTTGGCGGTATAATCCCCGCTACGGGATATACTTGAAAGGTGCGTCCGTCAATCCGACCTTGGTTTTGTCGTACTCCAAAATATATAAAAAAACAGCAACAGTGCTCTCAATTGGATAAAATATATTTAAAATAAGTTAAAATAAAATATACTTAAACCAGTAACGCGTTTTACCCTTAAGGCTCTACCATTTTGATAAAGCCTTAAGGGTGAAACGCGTTAATGGTTTAAATTGTGTATTTTAAACAGTAGAAGTTTTTTTGGTTACCTTATTTATAGGACCAATCCTTATTTAATTTTACTTCATATGCACTTTTTTTTTTTTTTTAATTCTTTATTTTGGTTGTGCAGGTGAACACAATATATGAACAGACGCCACAACAGCGTGTTACAAGAGTTACAGATATTAGACAGTGGCATAGAAATTTGCACATTATTTGTTTTTAAATATAGATAACTTGCGTAATTAAACATTTGAGTTGTGAGTAGATGCATTACGTTCAGCAGGTTAGTTAACCCCTTAAGGACACATGACATGTGTGACATGTCATGATTCCCTTTTATTCCAGAAGTTTGGTCCTTAAGGGGTTAAAGAGGACACTTCACACATAGCTAGTGAGATGACTAAGATATTACATTTGTATGTACATTCTGTGTGTATGGGTGTACGATTCAAACAACTATTGTTAAGGTACTTGCTTTACAAAATAGTTTCAAGTGTAGATTTCTCCACAATGCTGGAGAGTAACCACCAGGGGGCAGAGAGTCACTGAGTTTGTCGGGCACAGCACATATGTGTACTTAGGCATTTTGCTATACAGTTCTGTAGTAATAGCATCAGTACTAGTAAAATCAGAAACAAGGAGATGCTAAACAAATAATATGCAGTGCTAGTATTATGATCAGATACTGTTAGCAGCCGCTTAGTTGGTCTTGCAGCAGTGCCGAGTTGGCTGACGTCCTGGCCCTGATCAAGTCCCCTGCGTGTCCCGCTGATTGCTTGAGGGCTGAGGTACTTGGTGGTCAGGAGTGTGCTCGTTCTTTTATTGCAGCTGGCGTCAGTCTGGGGTCCAATATGATGCCTGCATGCTGTATCCGTTACTCCTCTTTGTGTGGGTGAGGTGGGAGCTCAAATAGGGTGCCCTGAGGTCCGCCGGTAGCAGTGAAGGGTGTCTCCAACGCTTCAGGTGGGAGCGTGTGCTCTGGCTTGTACTGGGCCCGGCGGCCATCTTAGATTTCGCCGTGCAGTCTCCATTCGAGCCGTTCACCGCTCGGTTAAAGGAGGTGGTCTCTGCCCTTCTGGTGAGGTCCGGGATAACCCCCCCGGCCCACAGGGGGGGAGAACGGGGCCCCAGTAGGCGCAGGAGAGGACCCGCCGGACTAAGCGCGGGAGATCGGCCGCCTCTCCCGCCAGAGACTTTGTCCCCAGTGTCCCCAGACTGTTAATATACTGTGTTCCTGGCTTTCTCCCACTTGGTTCAGTAAATGGGGCTTACTGAACCAGGTACCACACAGGCGGACCACCCAGAAGTGGAAGTGTGCAGGCAATTTACCTCCCAGGCTGGGAGCCTGCTGTAGGTAAATTGCCGAACGCTGGGTGGCCGCCATTCGACAGACGAACACGTGGCGGCGGCCATCTTTAATTCAGCTGAAGTTTTACCTTCTCCAGACTTCAATGCATTCGACAGTTCGAACGCCGTTCGACAGTTCATTCGACAGTTCGACAATTCGAATGGTTGTCGTTCATGTGTTTGAACTGACTTTAACATGGGAAATAGACCAACCGCACAGCCTGATTCTCTGGAACTCTTTTGGGCATGAAAATGTGCTTGCGGTCGGTCAAAAAGGGACCTCCAGCTAACTTTTTAACCCCTGGATGGAATTAGCTGAATTTTGACTATGTTTATAATTAAAGTGTGCGGAGTTCGAATATATATATTTATGTGTTTGTGGCATGTATATTTTGGAAGTTATTAATATTTTGTAAAAACGGTATTTCTCTGCCTGTGATAACTATATTACCCATTGTGTTCAGTAATCATATCACAGGCAGAGGGGAGAATTTTGGGTGGGAGTGTCTGTGTGTATTGTACAGATTGATTGGTTGTATTTCAAAACCCTGTGGGCCGTACTATGCTTGTGGATTGTGAATAAAAGAGTCTGTATGTGCCAGTACAGTCAGTTCTGCTTGACCTCAAAACGAAGTGTCGTCTCGTTATTGGGGGAATTGGATTGTATGCTGATTGCCAGGTGTGTAAGCTGATTGTATGCTTTTCCTGTTCAGCTGTTTACAGCATTCGTATGCTTCTCCGGTTCGGTGGTTGTGGTGTCTGCTGCAGTGCTTGGAGTCCTCAGGAAGCGATAGGAGCATCCTTCAACGGAGGTATCCAGTCGGGGTGCCAGTCGATCCGTTACAGCTCTTTTAAGAGCTTGTTCCTGAAGGAAGAGAGGTTCACCCCCTGGAGCGTTGAGCCTTGCCGTAGGTCCAGGGTGGGTATTAGACGGCAAGACCCCAACCAAGCTGCGGCGGTTCGTGGGGTCTGCAGTGCTTATGGTGTCAAGTGGAGTGCTTGGAGCCCTCGGGAAGCACAGTCTGGGTGCCAGTTGATACGTTACACTCCCTATAACCCCTCCTCCTCCCCTCTTACTCCCTATAACCCCTCCTACTCCCTATAACCCCCTCTTACTCCCCTCTTACTCCCTATAACCCCCTCCTACTCCCTATAAGCCTCCTCCTCCCCATAACCCCCCTCCTCCCCCCTCTTACTCCCTATAACACCCCCTTCCCCCCCTCCCTATAACCCCCCCATTCCTCCCCCCGTCTAACTCCTTATAACCCCCTCTCCTCATAGAAACATTGAATGTGACGGCAGATAAGATCAGTTACACTCCCTATAACTCCTCCTCCCCCTCTTACTCCCTATAACCCCTCCTCCCCCTCTTACTCCCTATAACCCCTCCTCCTCTTCCTCCCTATAACCCCACCCATTCTCCCCCCCTCTAACTCCCTATAACTCCCCCTCATAAAACATAGAATGTGACGGCAGATAAGAACCATTCGGCCCATCTAGTCTGCCCAATTTTAAAAAATACTTTCATTAGTTCCTGGCCTTATCTTATAGTTAAGATAGCCTTATGCCTATCCCACGCATGCTTAAACTCCTTTACTGTGTTAACCTCTACCACTTCAGCTGGAAGGCTATTCCATGCATCCACTACCCTCTCAGTAAAGTAATACTTCCTGATATTATTTTTAAACCTTTGCCCCTCTTATGTAAGACGATGTCCTCTTGTTGTGGTAGTTTTTCTTCTTTTAAATATAGTCTCCTCTTTTACTGTGTTGATTCCCTTTATGTATTTAAATGTTTCTATCATATCCCCCTGTCTCGTCTTTCCTCCAAGCTATACATGTTAAGATCCTTTAACCTTTCCTGGTAAGTTCTATCCTGCAACCTATGAACCAGTTTAGTAGCCCTTCTCTGAACTCTCTCTAAGGTATCAATATCCTTCTGAAGATACGGTCTCCAGTACTGCGTACAATACTCCAAGTGAGGTCTCACCAGTGTTCTGTACAATAGAGTAGAGCGGACACCTGGATGTTCGGGTTCGGCCGAACTTTGAAAAAAAGTCCAGGTTCGGGATCGAACTTGACCCCGAACCTGAACCCGATTGAAGTCAATGGGGACCCAAACTTTTGGGCACAAAAATGTCTCTAAAAAACTCCTGGAAAGGGCTAGAGGGCTGCAAAAGGAAGTAAAATGGGGGTAAGAGTAGGACAAGTGCCCTGCAAACAAATGTGGATAGGGAAATCACTTAAAATAACAAAATAAGCAGCTGCTTAGTAGATAACTCCCTAATTCCCACCTACTGTCGTCCTCCCCCTGGCCCCCACTGCTGCGTGGTGGGTGGGGGCCCTACTGTCCTCCCCCCCGGACCCCACCCATGCGCAGCAGGTGGGAGCCCTAAATAACAATGAGGGGGGACCTACTGTCCTCCCCACCGACCTCACCCCAGAGCGGTGGGTGGGGTAATAAAAAAAATTGGGGGGCAGGGGAGGGAGACAACTAATGTCCACCCCCTTTCATTTTTATGAACATATATTTACGAGCAGTTGTCCCTTTGTTTTTTCCCTAGGTTTTAGTCTTCCAGTTTCTAGGCACCCAATCCCTCTTTTACGTACATATTGTTACGATCAGTTGTCCCTTTGTTATTCCCCAAGTTTTTATTTTTCATACAAGACACTATCTTCCTTATCACCTTATTCCCGTATTCCCATAAAGTTATTTTCTTCATACACATTTCTTTTACTAATAGTGCTCTATATCTCAGATTAGCACACTTAACATTCTGCACATACCTAGCACTTTAAACGAACAATCTCCTTCACAACACTCATTGCAGATTAAACTACACGAATTCATTGGAGTACTAATCTATCTTCTGCTTTATTCCAGAATGGACGTAACGAACGAAATGACGTACACCCACTATTTAACATTCTGCATTATGATTCTGTTATTCTGTTATCTATTATCCATCCTATCCATCCCTCCTTTATACAGATATCTTTCTTCTTTTTTCCTATCTACACATTTGTGATTCTCCTCTTGTGGTTTTACATTGATAGCCATCTATATAATGGATTAACTAACCCTGAAGAGCTCTTTAATTTAATTTAATTTATTATTTTCGAATTGATATCCATTATTACACAACTCATTCCTCCATGAAGTATCTGTATACTCCGTATATTTACTAAAAGTCATCCATTGTGTTTTGATGTATCTTTTCATATTGTTTTATTCATTTATTAAGATTTTATGTAATCATGCGAACATTGTTTTATAACACTGTCTTTTAATACTGTTTTTATATCTTGTTTATTTAATCCTGTTTGTAATGTATCCCCATCTTATACATGTCTGAATAATTCAAGGATTATGTTTTATCGATATCTCCATCAACTTAATATTACACAATGACATTTGCTTTAATCTTTGATTCTTTTATCTCTGTGATTTATTCATGTTATCTATTAATGTCATTAAAAGTATAATTGTATAATTGGTAATTAAGGCAATGTGTATATAAACAAACACTGAAGCAATGGACAGATGAAGTAGGGCCTATCCCCTACGAAACGCGTAAGACAGACGGTCATAGTAACACACAGGATCAGACGCATCTACCAGCAGCCACAACAGCAGCCTAATTCTTGAACGAAGGACCCGTTTGCACGTCCCCTGAAGTGAGGCTCCAGCTCGGTACGTGCTTGCAGACGAACGCCGTCCTCACCGGCAGTCAGTATACGGAACATCTCAATCCACATCCATCTGAACTCATCCGAAGGTCCTTGCAATTCCTTTTTGGCACAATAGTCTGGTAATGCATCTCTGAATTATTTTATCATCTGTATTTTTTATATTTTCACTATTTTAATATATGGAATAAACTGGTACTTTTGTTACAATCAAATCCGTTTTTTGCTTCAGTTTATTAGCGATATACTGTAATATTGCCTAAAGCCGGCAGTTCCTTATACTGTAGTGCTTAATATAGAGTTACTCTCTAGCTTTGTTAATACAAAGTATATCATTTACCCCCACTGATTGGGGATTTAGATACGTATTCCTCACATTTCTTGCAGCATACTCTGTTTTTACATATATTTTTTATCCACATTTAATTTTTATTTATTTTTTACTTTTATTTTTCTACTTTTGGTCCAGATTTTCATCTAAGTCTATTTGCAGTTAAGTTTACTCTGATTTTTTATACCACGTTCCAATTATTTCACATTTAAAGAGATATCATACCTATTGTACATTTAAAGGTACAGCATCTCCCATTTATTTTGCTTTAGCCATTAGTCACTTAGCTAGCTCCTGGAGTTTACACTCTTTCAGAGTGGTTTTCTATACATTTCTTTCATAGGTTTTTAGTGAATCCCCATTTGTTCCAGTTACTGAGCAGCCTAGTGCTAGTCTATCTCCCTCTCCCCTGTGTGGTACATTAGGTACACCAGAATTATCTCTTCTCCCGAACCTGTCCGCATGCACTGTGTTCCACCCCCATGTCGGGGACCGTCCTATCCGCTCCCCAACGGAGCTATAATCACTGTTACCCCTTCTAGGCTCGTAGCTGCCCAGGAGAACGCTCTCTCCGGTGGATACCTGCGTGGGGGTATATACCGGAGAGAGGGACGCGTGCCAGCAGGGAATCTCTGGAGCTGTGAGTCAGTCTCACGGCCGCAGAGTCCCCGCTGGCTGCCTGGAAGTCCGTGCCGACCAATAGGAGACAGAGCGCCAATTCAAACTGGGTTTGCGCCATTCTCCTGGGTGGTTGGCACCAGTGAGCGCTGATCAGAGGCGACCAATCCGAGGAGCGCTCATTCAAACAGGGTTTTGCGCCCTTTCTTTTGATTGGGTGGTGAAATCAGTCTTGTCCCTGGGCGCTGATTAGCGCAAATTGGTATAATCAGGTTTTGCGCCCTGTCTTCTGATTGGGACGCGAAACCCCTCTCCTCCCCGAACATTGATTTTGTGCCCTGTCTTCGGATTGGGTGGTGAAACTCCTTCCTCCCCCGGGTGCCAATTGGCGAAGTTTGATTTCGACAGAGTAAACGAAGCAACGCCATGGAACTAACTTCGGGGATGTACAGAGCCTCAAGCCCCAGACTTTCTACGCTGATCTGTACATCCGATCGCTCTGCTTTTTGCAGGGATCCCAGATGGGACCCGGGGCTCTCTAGGATTGTAGGTTTCAACCCTGTAACCCCTTCCCTGAGCCCCAAAGTGTACCCCCCCCCCCCCCCCCCGAATGTAATGTGTTGTCATGTGTATCCCTGTGTACTGTTAGCCATTTTCCACCCTAGGAGATACCATCGGTAACCCAGCCCCCTCCTGCTTGGGACTAAGGGAAGTGCATTGTGTGGAATGGGTGCATAAAAGAGGCCTGTTTTCAATCAAGATGGGCAGAGTCCAGTGCTTGAATCTCCAAAACTGTAACCATGCAAGAGTTCCTGACCGGCTAAAGGAAGGGAACTAACAGGAGGTTACACCGCTCATTACACATTATCCAGAATAAGTTCTACAATGTTTTTAATCTGATAAATTTATAACACGTTTCCTAGGTTCAGATTAAGAAAAAGGAATAAGTAATAAAATCTTTATTTTAGTCTACAGAAGTAACCTTTCTTTAAGGGAGCAGCGGTGTGGCACATTGTCCAATATGTGGACAGACATGCTGTGGCATGGAAGACCTGAGCAGCCTCACAGTGTGGTAAGACCAATATCCCAGCGACGGCTAGGACTGGAGGAACTGTCTGATCTGCTCGTTCTCTGGAAGAAATTTAAAGCGAATGAGGAGACGGAGGAGACATGATGTCACACTGAGCACAAAGCTGTCCCACCTGCAATATAGAGGAAGATTAATTACACCAACAGGCAAGATATACCCACAGCGTAATGTGACATTAAATAAAGCACACAATATATACCCACAGCACGCGGAGATATACCCACAGAGTAATGTGACATTAAACAAAGCACACAATATATACCCACAGTATAATGTGACATTAAATAAAGCACGTAGAGATATACCCACATTTCACCTGACATTAATTAAAGCACACAGGCAACCAGGCGGCTATCTCCCTCCATTATATCAGGGCAAAATAAGCTCTGACTCATCGTTCAAATAATTAGCCTCCTTCTGCAGATCTAGAAGCCAGGATGCCCCTCCAAGGGGGAGAGAATTATTTCCACTTAGATAGGCAAGTCCAATCGGACACAATTTTCTTTATTATTTGGGAGTATGTGATTGCATATGAAGCCTATTCCTTACAATAGTCCAGTTATCGTTACACAGATTATTTTAATATATTAATAGAGTAGCATCTACTCACCTTAGTGCCAACTCAAACTTTAAACCCTCCCATGTGACTGACACCCAGCGAGTCAGCCCAGATGATTTTTGTTCAGCCAGCCGCCTCCAGCCCTTCACAGCACTGCAAGTGTGAGATAGGATGTTAGATACTAGACCATCAGGAGGTAAAGGTTGTTAATTCAGGGTGTGGGGGATAAATAGATCAAAGAGAATGTGTAGATGGCGGAAGTAAACAAAACGGTGAAAGAGAAAATAGTACATGAGATGGTGGGAGAGGAGAGATAAAAAGGACAGAGTACATGAGATGGTGGGAGAGGAGAGATAAAAAGGACAGAGTACATGAGATGGTGGGAGAGGAGAGATAAAAAGGACAGAGTACATGAGATGGTGGGAGAGGAGAGATAAAAAGGACAGAGTACATGAGATGGTGGGAGAGGAGACATGAAAAGGACAGAGTACATGAGATGGTGGGAGAGGAGAGATAAAAAGGACAGAGTACATGAGAAGAGGGGTGTGGCGGAACTTGCCGTTCCTTTAGACTGTTTCATCTTTTCATACGTTGGGGAGTTATTGTACCCAAACCCACTTTATTAGACTCCCGAACGAGGACCACCCAAGTAGCTCATTAGAACCTCCCTCTAAAGAGCCGCCCAACCGTCGAAAACGCGCGTCGGGGCTCCATTCTACACTCGTGGTCAGTCTACAGACTTCTTACTTACAGCTCTTGACAGCCGGCATGCGAATAGCACGTTTATTACTGCAGATCTAGACTGACCTTTTCCTTCAGTAGCGGACTGACCCAGGTACTTAGATCTTTTAGGCGTTCTGCTCCATAGTGACAGATATAACTTACCTTATCTTGAGGTGCCCTTGAAGGCACAGATTAGTAAATCATTCGAGCAGTATTATTTCCTCGGCTTCTACCTAATCCAACTTACTGTGTGGGTTGGTGATTATTATCGGCGAGGCAAGGCAGTGATAGTTAGATTTGAGCTCAGATTTGAGCTCAGGTGCCCTCGGAGGCACAGAACAGTATCTATAATCATCAACCCATCTGGTTACCATAACCACAACTATTTTCGTTTACTCGTCCCAAAAGTCCCTCTTGGGACTTCACTCCACACATTTTCCTGGAATGGTTTTGGGCTTTCACCTCATGGCCAGCCGGGCTATCTGGGGATATGACTCTTGTGGGGTACTGTTAATATTGGGGGTACTTTTGGGGGCATTGTATAAATATTATGTATGTTTTCCTGTAACTGAGAGACAATGGCGTTATAGTTTCTGACTCCATCATCTCCCAGACACAGGGATGCCAGGGAGTGGCTTGCTATGTTTCTGTATGGAGACCCCCTGCTGAGGGTCTGTGTATAAATCGAGAGAGTTTTTCCTGAATAAACCAGATGACCCCCAGAACTGACTCGTCTAGTTACTGGGGAGATACGAGCTTAATCACACAACGGTTCCAGTCTGGCTGAGAGGAGTAATAGTGGCGGTAACCAGATGGGTTACCGGGAGTTCCCTACATTTAGTGGCAGTGGTGGGATGGTACCTCCCAGCCGAAAGAAACCAGCATTCACCAGCTGTGAATAGAGCCGAACATGTGGATGAATTATGCCGTGCTAAAACGAACAACCCTCAACGAGTTGCTGGAAGCCAAAAGGACAAGTTGCCATCAACCGATCCAATGCAGCCCTGATTGGAAGGCGATGGTACCAGCAGCAGTACTGCTATCCCGGCGAAACGGAATTACAACGTGAGATGCGGATTTGCTTCGCTTACTATGGAGGCAATCCGTCAGAGGAGATCGTGGCCCGAACACTTTCGGAGGTACAGGCTTACACTTTAGCGAAAGGCGATTGGGAGAACCAACTACAACTAACTAAACGGCGAGCCTTAGACATACCAACAGTCATTTCAGCAGCTCCCGAACACAAGCCAAAAATCCCATACCACGCTGTGACGAAAGCACCTTTGTCACTGGGATTTGGAGAGGCCTGCTTGCCAGCCTCTTACCCTGTGACTATGGCCCCTGGGATATATTGCCCTTTAACCCCTTAAGGACACATGACATGTGTGACATGTCATGATTCCCTTTTATTCCAGAAGTTTGGTCCTTAAGCGGTTAAAAACACCATTTGGGCATATTAGATTTTAAAGTCACTGTTTCTGCCCCTGGGACTTTTAACTGGAACAGATTCAAAAATGTGGCGGCAGCCAGCTTAAATTGTCCAGCAGTGTTTTATGGTCGAGTGTATGGAATTGTTTTGGGCATGGGACCATATGCACGGTGGGGCAAAAATAAGACTTCCAGGAAATTCCTGAACCCCTAAACCGATCGGGATCATTTTTGGATATGTTGTTGACCCAGATAAGGCTATCAGGGGATGTGACGTTTGTGGGGATATGTTGTATTTTGGGGTACTTTTGGGGGTTTGTAAAAATGTATGTTTTTTCTGCTAAGAGTTAATTGTCTTAGTTAATTTTATCACAGGTAGAGGGGAGGGTTTGTGTTCTGTATGTGGGAGTGTCGGACATTGTTCCATCAGGTCTAGGGGCAGTGCCTCTGGCCTGAGGAATTGTATAAATTGAGTGCTGGCTTGCATTAAGGAGACCTGTTCTACTCTTCATGAAGTCTTGGCTCATCTTTGGGGGATTGGAGAACTACACTCTGGGGATTGCTATAATCACTATACTCCCCAGAGTATAATCACTAGCTCTTGTAAGAGCTGTTGCTGTTTCGCTCTCTGGACTAAGGAGAGGTTCACCCACTGGAAGCTGGAGCCCGGTCTTGGGTCCAGGGTGGGTGGAGGACTGGGAAACCCCAACCAAATTGCGGCGGTTCGTGGGGTTTACGGTGGTTATGGTGTCGAGTGCGGTGCTGATGGTCCTAGGCGAGCCCTAGGAGCATTGTTCGACCCAGTCAGGGTGGCAGGCGGTCCGTTACACGCGCATTTAAGACATTTGCGGAATCGGAAGAGGACATCAATGAATTCCTACAAGATTTTGAATGTCTATGTCACCTACAGGGCCTCCACAGATTGGGTCCCTCTCCTAGCGGGGAGATTGACGGGAAAAGCCGCAGACGCCTACAGAGTCGTTCCCGACACAGACCTACGGAATTATGCCCGAGTCAAGCAAGTATTGCTGGCCAGATATGCAATCACACCAGAGGCATATTGCAGAACATTCCGTGAATCAAGAAAAAGCAAAAAGGATTCACATACCGAGTGGGTCTGCTGTTTAACTAGGGCTGCCCTCAATTGGATGCAAGCGCAACCGGCCAAGACCCCGGAGGAGATATTACAAGTTGTCTTGCTTGAACAATTTTACTATGAACTCTCCTTCGAGATACAAGAATTGGTGAGGGACTGCCAACCTCTAACCCTAAATGAAGCTACTCAGCGGGCAGATGAATACCTGGATGCCCGGAAACCTCAGTGACCCAGCTACCGACCTCCACTACGCCTTGTTCAACCCTATGCTCCTGATCCAGCACCCCAACCACGAAGCCGATTGACGCCAGTATCATCACAGAAGGCACCAAATCGAGCCAGCACTCAGTGCCATTAATGCTTCCGCTATGGGCACATTAGAAGAGACTGCCCACAGCCGTTCACAGTGGCTGCAACCAGGACCACCAACAGGACCCAGAGCAGCCGTCCATTTTTTATCATGTAGACGCCTCGTCTACCCAACCCATCACTGAAGAAGCCTGGAGCTTCCTACATGAAGCCGACCCACTACAAGCTGCAGCGGATAACAAAGAGAGCAAAATAGGGCTACTGGTCTAAGAATTCCCTAAGCGACAGAGTACCATGTACAGATAGAGATAAGATGAGAGAACAGACAGACAAGTTGCTAATAAGTATCGGGGGTAGCCGCAGTGTAGAGCTGAGAGATTAGGTCATAAGATAAAAAAATAAATAAAATCGGAAACGTGTGGAGCCCCTACCATTGTTAAGTCAGCTCTTCAACAATAACAGGGCTCCAACGCTGCCCTATTTATTTTATCAATGCATACTGCCTAGTGACCTAATCCATACATCACCCGAGAAATCGCAGAGAATCTAGTCCATTGCACCATGGTTAAGAGCAACCGGTGAGAAATAATCAGTTCATTCTGCTGTAGGGCCAGAACCAAAAGACTTACCTCTTATCCGACCTTAACCCACCCGTACAATCCTGAACCCTACACACTGCAGATAGTGTTTCTCCACCCTGATGAATACTGACCTGCGTGCCATGATGATGTGCCGGTCTGCTGGGGCCCCCAAGCTTATATGAAGACACCGCACAGTGTTAAGATTTCTGAAGACGAGCAGCATGGGTCGAGGTAGCGCCCGCAGCACCTTCATGATGTCATCAAAGTGTTCCTTAGCCATGTCCCGCATGTACCTCGTCTCCTCTTGTGTCAGAGAATTGCCCAGGGCACCGGGGACAGACAACGGCCGTTGGAGAAGGATTTCACAGAACAGGAAGTAATCTTAAAGTAAAGCATGATTGGGAGGAAATTAGACAGAAGTTCATCTATTTCCATCAATTAAATAAAAACCACAATAAATTATTAAAAAAAAAAACAAAAAATTAGTCTATAAAAACAAACAGGCCAGGTGAACAACAAGGCAACAAGGGTAATTGCTCTGTATAAACAAATCAAATAGCTAACATAGCGTAAAAAAGTAATAATTTAGGGTCTAGATATATGTGATATAGATACACTCACAAACAAATGAGAGAATCGAGCCTTTCACCCACTCAGGGGTACTTTGACGAAAATGAGGAGCAGTGTCTTCCAACCAGATATGCAAAATAAAGAATCAAAATATAGTGAAGCACATTATAAAATAGTATAACACATTTTATTGGTCGCACTTACACTTTAGTAGTAAAAAAAGGGCTAAACCAACAGCTGCTTGAGATGAACCGGAGATTCCGTAAGATATAAATACTCGCAAGGAATAACTCGTAAGAATCCCTGAAGAAGTCCAGCATTTTAAAACGGACGAAACGCGTTGGATTTTATTCCCTGTGGACTTTTATTTTATATTGTTTATTTTATGTATTGTTGTAATTCTAATACTGCTCCGAGACCCCCACTGTGGAACTTTGGATTTTCAAACACCAGGAGGTCCATAATTATTTGGAGACATGCCCTTTTTTTACTACTAAAGTGTAAGTGCGACCAATAAAATGTGTTATACTATTTTATAACGTGCTTCACTATATTTTGATTCTTTATTTTGCATATCTGGTTGGAAGACACTGCTCCTCATTTTCGTCAAAGTACCCCTGAGTGGGTGAAAGGCTCGATTCTCTCATTTGTTTGTGAGTGTATCTATATCACATATATCTAGACCCTAAATTATTACTTTTTTACGCTATGTTAGCTATTTGATTTGTTTATACAGAGCACATGCCTGGAGAATCTACCTAATGCAGGTTATTCTATTTGTATATTAATATATACTCTACGTATTCTGGGTGGGTTCCACTTCTTTATATATGGTTATATTTGCTTAGGTGGCTGTGGAGTACACCTGGGATCACTTCCAGTAATACGTTTTCTCACCTTTAGTGTATATACTTTCTTTTTGTTTTTATAACAAGGGTAATTGTCTGGCAGTGCTAGGTCCAGGAATAGCCCAATTCGTCAGGTGGATGTTCCAGTGCCAGGTATAGGTCAGTAAGATAAAATGCATTTCTAGGTCAGGGTTTAGGTCAATGGGTCAGGTGGAGTTTCTAAACCTGGGGTTTAGGTCAGTGGGTCAGGAGATGGTTCTAGGCCTGTGTTTAGGTGAATGGGTCTGTTACGGTTACTCTTAGGCTAGCTGAGAGCTGGACCGTTTAGTCGTCTGGACTCCTAGTTGCTGAAGAGGGGAGAGCCGAGTTCCATAGTATTCCATTCGAGTCCTGTAAGTGTGGAATCATCCCACTAGCTATAGCATAGCTAGGATACCTTTTCTACCCACAAAACGAGTCAAAGCAGCGATTTGAGGGTCAAGTAAGAACTGAGGACTGGGCTGACCAGCCTGCTTTTTATTGTGGTTACATGTAAAAAGGATACTCCCAGGGGGAGGCATAAAATCACCAATCACATATTGGGTACCTCCCACACATCTCCTCCCCTCAGATAAACAGTTAACCCAATTATACAGTACATATTTTTAACCAAGTTCTGGATGTACCCCGAAACCAGGGGGTACCCCTTTAAATCCTACACCGCTGTACAGATCTTGTTCAGGGGAGCAACATATCCGAAAACCAACCCGTTCGGATGAACGGTTCAGGAGTTAGGGGTTTTCAAAGTTTTGACCGACCGCACAGACTTTCTGGCCGAAAATAGTTCCACACGTTTAGGCCTTGCGGTCGGTCTCCGTTCGGACGGTAAAACTCCACGAACCCATGGCCATCCATAGTTATCCTGGAGGTCGCTGTACTCCCCATGCGGAGAGTAATCGTCCTACCGAACGGTGGGCTGTTCGGTAGGTCCAGCACGAAGTTATGCTATCCTGGAGGTCTCAGCGGTGTTCGCCTGGGTGCGTCTCCGTTTTTAGTTCCAGACGATTGCTGGCAAACACCGCTGTTCGTACGTAAGATGGCCGCGAACACGTGCAAAGTCCCGAAATGGCGGCCACCTATACGCTTACACAAAGGATTCGTGCTGAACCATACCAACGACTGCACATAAGTCACAAAGGCGAAAATAGCATTTAAAGGTACACAGTGCAATAAGGTTTTTGTAACAGTTTTTGTAACAGTGCTCCCTTTTTGTGGAACACTCTGGCAGACACCGTCTGACCCCTTTTCGGGGCAGACTAAGGCTGTCCAGACCGCTGGTTATGCTGGGCTGAGGTCCGTTTGTCTGGACAACCCGTCCGCATTGCCATTCTGTTTCCCGGGTCGGTAGGAAATGGTGAAATTGAAGGGTTGTAATGATAAGCTCCAACGTAATAACCTGCCGTTATCTCCAGAGACCCGGTTTAGCCACACCAATGGGTTATGGTCGGTGACCAGAGTGAACTCTTGTCCATATAAATAGGGAGTCAATTTCTTTAATGCCCACACCAAGGCCAAACACTCCTTTTCAATCGCTGCATAGCTGACTTCGCGGGGCAGGAGCTTCCGGCTGATGTAGGCCACTGGGTGCTCCCCTCCATCTTCACCTACTTGGCTAAGGACGGCTCCCAGCCCGAACATGGAAGCGTCTGTATGGACGATAAAACGTTTGTTAAGGGCTGGGGCCGCCAAGACAGGAGCATTAACCAAAGCATTTTTGAGGGCCTGAAAAGCCGTTTCACAGTGGGGAGACCACAGGACCTGTCGAGGTAAGTTTTTCTTGGTCAAGTCAGTCAAGGGTTTGGCAAGTGTGCTGTAGTCGGGTACAAATCGTCTGTAGTACCCTGCTGTGCCCAGAAAGGCTAAAACCTGGGTTTTTGTGATGGGGGTGGGCCAGTTGGCAACAGCTTCTATCTTGGCCGGCTCTGGTCGCTGTTTTCCGCACCCCACCCGATGACCCAGGTACTGTACCTCGGCCATCCCAAAGTGACATTTTTCTGGTTTCAGAGTCAGGCCAGCCGCCCGGATCTGATCCAGAACCATTCCTACATGAGCTAAGTGGTCCTCCCAGGACTCACTGTGAATCGCTATGTCGTCCAGGTATGCACAGGCAAAACCCTGGAAGCCATCCAGGAGTCTATCCACCAAGCGCTGGAATGTAGCGGGGGCGTTCTTCATCCCAAACGGCATTACCTTAAACTGGTATAGGCCGAAGGGGGTGACGAAGGCCGACTTGGGGATAGCCTCCGGGGCCAGGGGAATCTGCCAGTAACCCTTACAGAGGTCGATAGTGGTCAGGTAATTTCCCCTGGCTATGCGATCAAGTAGCTCGTCTACCCTGGGCATAGGGTAGGCGTCTGTTACTGTTTTTTCATTGAGTCTCCGATAGTCTACACAGAACCGGGTTGTCCCATCTTTCTTGGGTACCAGGACAACCGGGGAGGCCCAGGGACTATCGGAGGGCTCAATCACCTTGAGTTGGAGCATCTCATCTATCTCCTTCTTCATCCCGGCTCTAACTGCCTCGGGGATGCGATACGGGGGTTGGCGTAAGGGTGTTTGTCCGGGGGTATCGACCTGGTGGGTAGTTAAGGTGGTGTACCCTGGTTTCTGAGAGAACGTGAGGTGCTTGGACTGGAGGAGTTCCTATCTGAACCTGGGTCACTACCCCTGTGGGTGGACTCTTTTCCAGTAAGTCGGGAATGGGTAGACTGTCGGGGTCTTCCTGGGGAGGACAACATACGGCGGTCACGTTCTCGGGTCGCTCCAAGTATTCCTTGAGCATGTTTACGTGGAATGTCTTCCTGAGGTTGTTGTCGTGACAACTGGCTATAACATAAGTGGTGTCGCCCCTTTTTTCTACGATCTGGTATGGGCCCTGCCATGATGCTTGTAACTTGTCTGTCTTTACCGGCTTAAGTACTAACACCTTTTGTCCTACGGTAAAGATTCTCCTTCGGGCCCCCCTATCGTACCATACCTTCTGTCTTTTCTGGGCCGACTGGAGGTTAGCCTGCACTGATTTGGCTAGCTGCTCCATGCGGTCCCTGAGTTCCAATACGTATGGCACAATAGGGACACCGTCCGTTTCCGTCTCTCCTTCCCAGTGTTCCCGGATCAGGTTTAGGGGGCCCCGTACCTTTCGTCCGTAGAGCAACTCAAAGGGAGAGAACCCTGTCGTTTCCTGGGGCACCTCCCGATACGCAAATAGGAGATGCGGCAGAAAGCGTTCCCAATCTCGGTACTCCTGTGTGAACGTTTTGAGCATTTGCTTGAGGGTTCCGTTAAACCTCTCACAAAGTCCGTTCGTTTGGGGGTGATAGGGTGAACTCAGGAGGGATTTAATTTTGCACACCTGCCAGAGTTGTTGGGTCAATTCTGCTGTGAATTGGGTGCCCCGGTCGGATAGAATTTCTTTTGGAAATCCTACCCGGGAGAACACTTGTACCAGGGCATTCGCTACCGTATCCGCTTGGATGTTGGACAGAGCGACTGCCTCGGGGTACCGGGTAGCGTAGTCTACTACGGTAAGGATGTAGCGCTTACCGGAGGGACTAGGGGTGGCCAGTGGTCCTACTAGGTCAATAGCAACCCTGCTAAAGGGTTCCTCTACAATGGGCATATTGACTAGATGCGCTTTAGGGTGATCGCCTCGCCTTCCCACTCGTTGACATACATCGCAAGTATTACAGTAATTCTTAACGTCAGCGTGTACTCCTGGCCAAAAGAATGTGTGGGTAATGCGGTGTAGCGTACGTGTTATAGCTAAGTGACCTGCCAAGGGGATGTCGTGTCCTATTTTGAGGATTTCCCGACGGTATTTGTGGGGTACTACCAACTGTCGCCTACGTTGTCCCTTTTTCTCTGTCAAGCGGTATAGTTTCCCTTTTTCCCATAGAAAAGTTTCGTTATCTGCCCCGCTCCCCCCTGTCTCTGCTCGTTCCCGGTATTTTTGTAATGTCGGGTCAGTCCTAGACTCGGTCTCAAAAGTAACTGGGGTGTCCCAGGGTATGGGGTCTAACAGGTCAAGAGAAGTCGGGGTTGGTCTTACCTGGGTCTCCCGCACTGGTGAGGGTTCTCGGTCCGTCCGGGCTTGTGCTCGGGTAGTCACTGGGTTCGCTTCGTTGGTATATACTGGTGCATAGGCAGAAGTCATGGGGCCCAAATCGTTGCCCAGTAGTACTTCAGCAGGTAAATGGTCCATTATACCCACGTTCACAGCCCCTTTCCCCGCTCCCCAATCAAGATGTACTTTAGCGGTCGGGACTTTGTACACATCCCCTCCCGCCACTCTAACGGCTACGGTCTGCCCTGACCTCTTGTGTTCTGGCACCAAATGACTCTGCACCAGTGTTATGGTAGCCCCTGTGTCTCTCAACCCCTCGGTAGATCGCCCTTCGAGCCATACCTTCTGCCGATGGTGCTGTCGGTTATCCGAAGCCGCATATACCGGGTCTGCCTCGTGAAGCGGCCCCAAATATTCTTCCATAGGGGTCTCCTGGTTAACACAGAGGGCTCGGGCAGGACGGTAGGGCCCAGAGGGGTAATTGTAATTCCTGGGCGTCTGGTGCGTGCCAAGCGGGCAGTTGGCCATGAAATGTCCTGGTTGCTTGCATCGTTGGCAAGTGGGCCTAGGGCGATCAAAATTGTTATTGGATGACCCTGAGTGTCTGGGGGGCCCGGCGGGTACCGGGGCCCGGAACTCCGTACGAGGGGGTGCACGGTAAACCTCTCTGGGCTCAACCCGTGCTGGAGCCCGGTAGTTTGTGGACTCGTGAAGACGTGAATCATAGTGTTCATCAGCTAATTTGGCCGCTTCTTCTAGAGTGGAAGGTCGCCTGTCTCGCAGCCACTCCTTCCCTTTTTGTTCCATGCCATCGTAAAAATGTTCTAAGAGGAATAATTGTAAAATTTCCTCACCAGTCACAGCTTTACTTCCGTTCATCCAGTGATTTACCGCTCTCCGCATTCGGTGCGCCCATTCCATATGTGTATCGTTAGGCTTCTTTTTCGTGCCCCGAAACTGCCGGCGATACGTGTCTGGAGTCACCGCGTATCTTCTTAGCAGAGTCTCTTTAACTCGTTCATATTGTGTCACTTCCTCAGCACCCAAGGTACGAAAAGCTTCCAGGGCTCGCCCGGATAGCTTCCCAGACAAGATCGTGGGCCACTCTCTGGTGGGAATCTGGTGCAAGGCGCATTGCCTTTCGAAGTCCGCCAAGTACTCATCAATTCCTGTCTCGCTCTCCAGGAAGGATCGGAATGCCGCAAAGGGTATTTTAGGCTTCCCAGCAGTTTCAACAGGAACGATTACTTGCGGGGCTTCAGCAGTGCGTTGTGCGTTGGCCATTTCAACGTTGTAGGCTCGGGTCTTTTGTAAATCCGCGTCTGCCTCCACCATCAATTGCTGTATCAGTTCTATAGATGGGTTTGGCCCGTATAAGGGAAGCCTCCCCCGAACAATTCTTGCCTTTGCATCATCATCCGTGATTGGTATTTCCGCCATTGTGGAGCTTTGATCCAGTTCTGTCAATTCTGCGATCAGATCCCTCTTTGGCCGGTTGCTGGCGTGCCTTCCTCTGCTTTCCAATAAATCTTTCAGGGTTGTACGTTTCAATTTTGCGTAGGTGCTCTCCATCCGTTCCGTGCCTCTCCTAGGATATCCAGAATCATCCCACCGCTGCCACCAAATGTTACGGTTACTCTTAGGCTAGCTGAGAGCTGGACCGTTTAGTCGTCTGGACTCCTAGTTGCTGAAGAGGGGAGAGCCGAGTTCCATAGTATTCCATTCGAGTCCTGTAAGTGTGGAATCATCCCACTAGCTATAGCATAGCTAGGATACTTTTTCTACCCACAAAACGAGTCAAAGCAGCGATTTGAGGGTCAAGTAAGAACTGAGGACTGGGCTGACCAGCCTGCTTTTTATTGTGGTTACATGTAAAAAGGATACTCCCAGGGGGAGGCATAAAATCACCAATCACATATTGGGTACCTCCCACACATCTCCTCCCCTCAGATAAACAGTTAACCCAATTATACAGTACATATTTTTAACCAAGTTCTGGATGTACCCCGAAACCAGGGGGTACCCCTTTAAATCCTACACCGCTGTACAGATCTTGTTCAGGGGAGCAACATATCCGAAAACCAACCCGTTCGGATGAACGGTTCAGGAGTTAGGGGTTTTCAAAGTTTTGACCGACCGCACAGACTTTCTGGCCGAAAATAGTTCCACACGTTTAGGCCTTGCGGTCGGTCTCCGTTCGGACGGTAAAACTCCACGAACCCATGGCCATCCATAGTTATCCTGGAGGTCGCTGTACTCCCCATGCGGAGAGTAATCGTCCTACCGAACGGTGGGCTGTTCGGTAGGTCCAGCACGAAGTTATGCTATCCTGGAGGTCTCAGCGGTGTTCGCCTGGGTGCGTCTCCGTTTTTAGTTCCAGACGATTGCTGGCAAACACCGCTGTTCGTACGTAAGATGGCCGCGAACACGTGCAAAGTCCCGAAATGGCGGCCACCTATACGCTTACACAAAGGATTCGTGCTGAACCATACCAACGACTGCACATAAGTCACAAAGGCGAAAATAGCATTTAAAGGTACACAGTGCAATAAGGTTTTTGTAACAGTTTTTGTAACAGGGTCAAGTGGGAGGTTCTAGACCATGTTTTAGGTCAGTGGGTCAGTAGGTGGTTCTAGGTTCCGTTTAGGTAATGGGTCAGGAGGAAGTTCTAGGCCTGGGTTTAGGTAAGTGAGTCAGGTGGAGGTTGTAGTTCCAAGTATAGGTCAATGGGTCAGATGGGTGTTCAATGCCTAGGTAGAGATGCCCAGTATTAAACACTAATACTGGGACAAATAAGGCAGTGACAGAAATGGTAAAACTCATTGAGCCTCAACACGTGTTCTTGGAGGGGCCTGCTGGCCAGCTCTTACTAAAATACTATGGGCCCTTTAAAAAAGACTGTGTGAACAGACTTGGTTCGTGGGACTTTATATTTGGTTCGCAAACCAAACAGCCACACAAATTGGAGACCACTCTGGAGCTTGTTAAGTCGAATTGCTACTTTGTAACACTTTCCACCGCAGTGTTCTAAGTGTTCATTTCCTATGGATGACCATGACGTGGTGGCCATCTTGTTCGCATGAAAACAGGCAGGAGTGTTTGGTCGTCGAGTTCATGGAACTATTTTCAGACACTGAAACTCCCGAACACCGCTGGACTTCCATGATCGCCTGGGTTCAGTTTTAATGCCCTTAGGAATACACAGTTCGGTAGAAACGTTCCCACAAACAAGGGGAACAAGCTCCAGGGTAAGACTATTGACTATGTTCGGTAGTTTGTTCGATTTTAAACTACCGAACTAGACCGACCGCAAGCCCTGATTCTCTGGAGCTGTTTTGGGCATGGGACCATGCGTGCGGTCGATCAAATTATGACTTCCAGGAAAATTCCTAATTTTTTTTGATATTTTGATTTTTTGATATGTTGGTCACCCAGATCGGGGCTATCAAGGGATGTAACTTTTGTGGGGATTTTGTGTGTTTTAAGGTATTTTGGGGGTTTTGTAAAAATTTATGTTTTCTGTGCCTGGAGATAATGAAGTTTAAGTGGCCACTATAGGCACCCAGACTACTTCAGCTTAATTAAGTGGTCTGGGTGCCAGGTCCATCTAGGATTAACCCTGCCTGATGTAAACATAGCAGTTTCAGAGAAACCTATGGGTTAATCCAGCCTTTCACATTGAGAAGACGCCAGCGTCCATAGGAAAGCATTGAAAATGCTTTCCTATGGACTGGCTGAATGTGTGCGGCTCTTGCCACGCATGCGCATTCAGCCGATGACGACCGAAGGAGGAGGAGAGTCCCTGGCGCTGGAGAAAGATAAGGGATTTAACCCCTTCCTCCCCCTTCAGCCTGGCGGGAGTGGGAACCTGATGGTGGGGGCACCCTCAGGGCACTTTAGTGGTCCTTTAATACAGTGGCTGACTCAATTATCTCCCAGGCATAGGGGAGGGATTGACCTAGTTTATATTCTGGACCCGAGAGCCAATGTAATTGTGTATATGCTTTTACTGTAGTCTACTCTCAGGTCCAGGGGGGGTGCCCCTTGCATGGGGACCTGCATATAAGGCTAGTTGTGGCTGCCATTAAACATATGGATATCTGTCATGGATTTCTCTGCATTGCTAGTTGTGGCTGCCATTAAACAGATTCGTTTTACCCTTCATGAAGTCTAGGCTCATGTTTGGGGCAGTGGAGAGCTATATTCACTCTGGGGATTGCTATAATCACTATACTCCCTTGGGTTGCAATACTTGCTCTTGTAAGAGCAGCCTGCTTTGCTCTCTTGATTAGGAGAGGTATACCCCACTGGAAGCTGGATCCTGGTCTTGGATCCAGGGTGGGTGGAGGAAAGCGAGACCCCAACCAAGCTGCGGTAGTTTGTGGGGTTCACTGAGGGTATGGTGTCTGGTGCGGTGCTTATGGTACCCAAGGATAACTAGGAAGCAGCGACTGACTGAGGTACCGGGTCAGGGTACCAGGTGGTCTGTCACACTCATTGCTATCCAATCACCAGGATGTCACTGAGAAAGCACCAATACACACAGTTCACACACATCAGGTGGATACATAGGGACAACAATGAAGAAGAGAAAGAGAACAAACCTTTGACTCCAAGTTCAGCTGAATGCTTCTCCATGTCCCGCTGATTGTGAAGTACGATTGCCCGCCATAGCTTACACAGTGAAGTACGATCCCTGTGCAGTACAACACAGATCAAGAACAATACTACAAAAAAAGGACAGAAAAACACTCACAAACACGCGCACACACCTCGTTACCTCAGACTCAGATTTTCGTACAGTCCGTGGTCCAACAAAACTAACTGGGCCTTTCCATCTCGACCTTTATTTACCAGAACTGTAGAGACAAAAAACATGTTCCAGATCAAGACATGATATGCACACAATGACATCACTTCAAACAGTCAGGAAAGTGAGTTTTAAAATGTTTTAACTGGTTTCAATTATGAATTCTATGTGACGGCTCAAGATAATGTCATGTTTATATTAAGGTTTTTTTTTGACAAAGTGGAGGAAATATTCTGCTCTCAATGTAATGGGAGTTACAGAGAGGGAGCATTCTGTTGGTATCAATGTAATGGGAGTTACAGAGAGGGAGCAATCTGCTGGTATCAATGTAATGGGGATTATAGAGAGGGAGCAATCTGCTGGTATCAATGTAATGGGGATTATAGACAGGGAGCAATCTGCTGGTATCAATATAATGGGAGTTACAGAGAGGGAGCAATCTGCTGGTATCAATGTAATGGGAGTTACAGAGAGGGAGCAATCTGATGGTATCCATGTAATGGGAGTTACAGAGAAGGAGCAATCTGCTGGTATCAATGTAATGGGAGTTACAGAGAGGGAGCAATCTGCTGGTATCAATATAATGGGAGTTACAGAGAGGGAGCAATCTGATGGTATCCATGTAATGGGAGTTACAGAGAGGGAGCAATCTGCTGGTATCAATGTAATGGGAGTTACAGAGAGGGAGCAATCTGCTGGTATCAATATAATGGGAGTTACAGAGAGGGAGCAATCTGCTGGTATCAATGTAATGGGAGTTACAGAGAGGGAGCAATCTGCTGGTATCAATGTAATGGGGATTATAGAGAGGGAGCAATCTGCTGGTATCAATGTAATGGGGATTATAGAGAGGGAGCAATCTGCTGGTATGAATATAATGGGAGTTACAGAGAGGGAGCAATTTGCTGGTATCAATATAATGGGAGTTACAGAGAGGGAGCAATCTGCTGGTATCAATGTAATGGGGATTATAGAGAGGGAGCAATCTGCTGGTATCAATATAATGGGAGTTACAGAGAGGGAGCAATCTGCTGGTATCAATGTAATGGGGATTATAGAGAGGGAGCAATCTGCTGGTATCAATATAATGGGAGTTACAGAGAGGGAGCAATCTGCTGGTATCAATGTAATGGGGATTATAGAGAGGGAGCAATCTGCTGGTATCAATGTAATGGGGATTATTGACAGGGAGCAATCTGCTGGTATCAATGTAATGGGAGTTACAGAGAGGGAGCAATCTGCTGGTATCAATGTAATGGGAGTTACAGAGAGGGAGCAATCTGCTGGTATCCATGGAATGGGGATTATAGAGAGGGAGCAATCTGCTGGTATCCATGGAATGGGGATTATAGAGAGGGAGCAATCTGCTGGTATCAATGTAATGGGGATTATAGAGAGGGAGCAATCTGCTGGTATCAATGTAATGGGAGTTACAGAGAGGGCGCAATCTGCTGGTATCAATGTAATGGGGATTATAGAGAGGGAGCAATCTGCTGGTATCAATGTAATGGGAGTTACAGAGAGGGAGCAATCTGATGGTATCCATGTAATGGGAGTTACAGAGAGGGAGCAATCTGCTGGTATCAATGTAATGGGAGTTACAGAGAGGGCGCAATCTGCTGGTATCAATGTAATGGGGATTATTGACAGGGAGCAATCTGCTGGTATCAATACAATGGGAGTTACAGAGAGGGAGCAATCTGTTGGTATCAATGTAATGGGGATTAGAGAGAGGGAGCAATCTGCTGGTATCAATGTAATGGGGATTATAGAGAGGGAGCAATCTGCTGGTATCAATGTAATAGGGATTATAGACAGGGAGCAATCTGCTGGTATCAATGTAATAGGGATTATAGACAGGGAGCAATCTGCTGGTATCAATGTAATGGGAGTTACAGAGAGAGAGCAATCTGCTGGTATCAATGTAATGGGGATTATAGAGAGGGAGCAATCTGATGGTATCAGTGTAATGGGAGTTACAGAGAGGGAGCAATCTGCTGGTATCAATGTAATGGGGATTATAGCGAGGGAGCAATCTGATGGTATCAGTGTAATGGGAGTTACAGAGAGGGAGCAATCTGCTGGTATCAATGTAATGGGGATTACAGAGAGGGAGCAATCTGCTGGTATCAATGTAATGGGGATTACAGAGAGGGAGCAATCTGCTGTTATCAATATAATGGGAGTTACAGAGAGGGAGCAATCTGCTGGTATCCATTTAATAGGGATTATAGAGAGGGAGCAATCTGCTGGTATCAATGTAATAGGGATTATAGAGAGGGAGCAATCTGCTGGTATCAATGTAATGGGAGTTACAGAGAGAGAGCAATCTGCTGGTATCAATATAATGGGAGTTACAGAGAGGGAGCAATCTGCTGGTATCAATGTAATGGGGATTATAGAGAGGGAGCAATCTGCTGGTATCAATGTAATGGGAGTTACAGAGAGGGAGCAATCTGCTGGTATCAATGTAATGGGAGTTACAGAGAGAGAGCAATCTGCTGGTATCAATATAATGGGAGTTACAGAGAGGGAGCAATCTGCTGGTATCAATATAATGGGGATTATAGAGAGGGAGCAATTTGCTGGTATCCATGATGGGATTATAGAGAGGGAGCAATCTGCTGGTATCAATATAATGGGGATTATAGAGAGGGAGAAATCTGCTGGTATCAATGTAATGGGAGTTAAAGAGAGGGAGCAATTTGCTGGGCTCAATGTAATGGGAGTTACAGAGAGGGAGCAATCTGCTGGTATCAATGTAATGGGAGTTACAGAGAGGGAGCTATTTGCTGGTATCCATGTAATGGGGATTATAGACAGGGAGCAATCTGCTGGTATCAATATAATGGGAGTTACAGAGAGGGAGCAATCTGATGGTATCAATGTAATGGGGATTATAGAGAGGGAGCAATCTGATGGTATCAATGTAATGGGAGATACAGAGAGGGAGCAATCTGCTGGTATCAATGTAATGGGGATTATAGAGAGGGAGCAATCTGCTGGTATCAATGTAATGGGGATTATAGAGAGGGAGCAATCTGCTGGTATCAATATAATGGGAGTTACAGAGAGGGAGCAATCTGCTGGTATCAATGTAATGAGGATTATAGAGAGGTAGCAATCTGCTGGTATCAATGTAATGGGGATTATAGAGAGGGAGCAATCTGCTGGTATCAATATAATGGGAGTTACAGAGAGGGAGCAATCTGCTGGTATCAATGTAATGGGAGTTACAGAGAGGGAGCAATCTGCTGGTATCAATGTAATGGGGATTATAGAGAGGGAGCAATCTGCTGGTATCAATGTAATGGGGATTATAGAGAGGGAGCAATCTGCTGGTATCAATGTGATGGGGATTATAGACAGGGAGCAATCTGCTGGTATCAATGTAATGGGAGTTACAGAGAGAGAGCAATCTGCTGGTATCAATGTGATGGGGATTATAGAGAGGGAGCAATCTGCTGGTATCAATGTAATTGGGATTAAAGAGAGGGAGCAATCTGCTGGTATCAATGTAATGGGGATTATAGAGAGGGAGCAATCTGCTGGTATCAATATAATGGGAGTTACAGAGAGGGAGCAATCTGCTGGTATCAATGTAATGGGGATTATAGAGAGGGAGCAATCTGCTGGTATCAATATAATGGGAGTTACAGAGAGGGAGCAATCTGCTGGTATCAATGTAATGAGGATTATAGAGAGGTAGCAATCTGCTGGTATCAATGTAATGGGGATTATAGAGAGGGAGCAATCTGCTGGTATCAATATAATGGGAGTTACAGAGAGGGAGCAATCTGCTGGTATCAATGTAATGGGAGTTACAGAGAGGGAGCAATCTGCTGGTATCAATGTGATGGGGATTATAGAGAGGGAGCAATCTGCTGGTATCAATGTAATGGGGATTATAGAGAGGGAGCAATCTGCTGGTATCAATGTGATGGGGATTATAGACAGGGAGCAATCTGCTGGTATCAATGTAATGGGAGTTACAGAGAGAGAGAGCAATCTGCTGGTATCAATGTGATGGGGATTATAGAGAGGGAGCAATCTGCTGGTATCAATGTAATTGGGATTAAAGAGAGGGAGCAATCTGCTGGTATCAATGTAATGGGGATTATAGAGAGGGAGCAATCTGCTGGTATCAATATAATGGGAGTTACAGAGAGGGAGCAATCTGCTGGTATCAATGTAATGGGGATTAGAGAGAGGGATCAATCTGCTGGTATCAATATAATGGGAGTTACAGAGAGGGATCAATCTGCTGGTATCAATGTAATGGGGATTACAGAGAGGGAGCAATCTGCTGGTATCAATGTAATGGGGATTAGAGAGAGGGATCAATCTGCTGGTATCAATGTAATGGGGATTATAGAGAGGGAGCAATCTGCTGGTATCAATGTAATGGGAGTTACAGAGAGGGAGCAATCTGCTGGTATCAATGTGATGGGGATTATAGAGAGGGAGCAATCTGCTGGTATCAATGTAATTGGGATTAAAGAGAGGGAGCAATCTGCTGGTATCAATGTAATGGGGATTATAGAGAGGGAGCAATCTGCTGGTATCAATATAATGGGAGTTACAGAGAGGGAGCAATCTGCTGGTATCAATGTAATGGGGATTAGAGAGAGGGATCAATCTGCTGGTATCAATATAATGGGAGTTACAGAGAGGGATCAATCTGCTGGTATCAATGTAATGGGGATTATAGAGAGGGAGCAATCTGCTGGTATCAATGTAATGGGGATTAGAGAGGGAGCAATCTGCTGGTATCAATATAATGGGGATTACAGAGAGAGAGCAATCTGCTGGTATCAATGTAATGGGAGTTACAGAGAGGGAGCAATCTGCTGGTATCAATGTAATGGGGATTATAGAGAGGGAGCAAATCTGCTGGTATCAATGTGATGGGGATTATAGAGAGGAAGCAATCTGCTGGTATCAATGTAATGGGGATTACAGAGAGGGAGCAATCTGCTGGTATCAATGTAATGGGGATTACAGAGAGGGAGTAATCTGCTGGTATCAATGTAATGGGGATTATAGTTAGGGAGCAATCTGCTGGTATCAATGTAATGGGAGTTACAGAGAGGGAGCAATCTGCTGGTATCAATATAATGGGGATTAGAGAGAGGGAGCAATCTGCTGGTATCAATGTAATGGGGATTATAGAGAGGGAGCAATCTGCTGGTTTAAATATAATGGGGATTATAGAGAGGGAGCAATCTGCTGGTATCAATGTAATGGGAGTTACAGAGAGGGAGCAATCTGCTGGTATCAATGTAATGGGGATTATAGAGAGGGAGCAATCTGCTGGTATCAATATAATGGGGATTACAGAGAGGGAGCAATCTGCTGGTATCAATGTAATGGGAGTTACAGAGAGGGAGCAATCTGCTGGTATCAATGTAATGGGGATTATAGAGAGGGAGCAATCTGCTGGTATCAATGTAATGGGAGTTACAGAGAGGGAGCAATCTGCTGGTATCAATGTAATGGGGATTATAGAGAGGGAGCAATCTGCTGGTATCAATATAATGGGGATTACAGAGAGGGAGCAATCTGCTGGTATCAATGTAATGGGGATTATAGAGAGGGAGCAATCTGCTGGTATCAATGTAATGGGAGTTACAGAGAGGGAGCAATCTGCTGGTATCAATGTAATGGGGATTATAGAGAGGGAGCAATCTGCTGGTATCAATGTAATGGGGATTACAGAGAGGGAGCAATCTGCTGGTATCAATGTAATGGGGATTATAGAGAGGGAGCAATCTGCTGGTATCAATGTAATGGGGATTAGAGAGAGGGAGCAATCTGCTGGTATCAATGTAATGGGGATTACAGAGAGGGAGCAATCTGCTGGTATCAATGTAATGGGGATTATAGAGAGGGAGCAATCTGCTGGTATCAATGTAATGGGAGTTACAGAGAGGGAGCAATCTGCTGGTATCAATGTGATGGGGATTATAGAGAGGGAGCAATCTGCTGGTATCAATGTAATGGGGATTATAGAGAGGGAGCAATCTGCTGGTATCAATGTAATGGGGATTATAGAGAGGGAGCAATCTGCTGGTATCAATGTAATGGGGATTATAGAGAGGGAGCAATCTGCTGGTATCAATGTAATGGGGATTATAGAGAGGGAGCAATCTGATGGTATCAATGTAATGGGAGTTACAGAGAGGGAGCAATCTGCTGGTATCAATGTGATGGGGATTATAGAGAGGGAGCAATCTGCTGGTATCAATGTGATGGGGATTATAGAGAGGGAGCAATCTGCTGGTATCAATGTAATGGGAGTTACAGAGAGGGAGCAATCTGCTGGAATCAATGTAATGGGAGTTACAGAGAGGGAGCAATCTGCTGGAATCAATGTAATGGGAGATACAGAGAGGGAGCAATCTGCTGGTATCAATGTAATGGGAGGTATCAATGTAATGGGAGTTACAGAGAGGGAGCAATCTGCTGGTATCAATGTAATGGGGATTATAGAGAGGGAGCAATCTGCTGGTATCAATGTAATGGGAGTTACAGAGAGGGAGCAATCTGCTGGTATCAATGTGATGGGGATTATAGAGAGGGAGCAATCTGCTGGTATCAATGTAATGGGGATTATAGAGAGGGAGCAATCTGCTGGTATCAATGTAATGGGGATTATAGAGAGGGAGCAATCTGCTGGTATCAATGTAATGGGAGTTACAGAGAGGGAGCAATCTGCTGGTATCAATGTGATGGGGATTATAGAGAGGGAGCAATCTGCTGGTATCAATGTAATGGGGATTATAGAGAGGGAGCAATCTGCTGGTATCAATGTAATGGGGATTATAGAGAGGGAGCAATCTGCTGGTATCAATGTAATGGGGATTATAGAGAGGGAGCAATCTGCTGGTATCAATGTAATGGGAGTTACAGAGAGGGAGCAATCTGCTGGAATCAATGTAATGGGAGTTACAGAGAGGGAGCAATCTGCTGGTATCAATGTGATGGGGATCATGGAGAGGGAGCAATCTGTTGGTATCAATGTAATGGGGATTATAGAGAGGGAGCAATCTGCTGGTATCAATGTAATGGGAGTTACAGAGAGGGAGCAATCTGCTGGAATCAATGTAATGGGAGTTACAGAGAGGGAGCAATCTGCTGGTATCAATGCGATGGGGATCATAGAGAGGGAGCAATCTGTTGGTATCAATGTAATGGGGATTATAGAGAGGGAGCAATCTGCTGGTATCAATGTAATGGGGATTATAGAGAGGGAGCAATCTGCTGGTATCAATGTAATGGGGATCATAGAAAGGGAGCAATCTGCTGGTATCAATGTAATGGGAGTTACAGAGAGGGAGCAATCTGCTGGTATCAATGTGATGGGAGTTACAGAGAGGGAGCAATCTGATGGTATCAATGTAATGGGGATCATAGAAAGGGAGCAATCTGCTGGTATCAATGTAATGGGGATTATAGAGAGGGAGCAATCTGCTGGTATCAATGTAATGGGGATCATAGAAAGGGAGCAATCTGCTGGTATCAATGTAATGGGGATTATAGAGAGGGAGCAATCTGCTGGTATCAATGTAATGGGAGTTACAGAGAGGGAGCAATCTGCTGGTATCAATGTGATGGGAGTTACAGAGAGGGAGCAATCTGATGGTATCAATGTAATGGGGATCATAGAAAGGGAGCAATCTGCTGGTATCAATGTAATGGGGATTATAGAGAGGGAGCAATCTGCTGGTATCAATGTAATGGGAGTTACAGAGAGGGAGCAATCTGCTGGTATCAATGTGATGGGAGTTACAGAGAGGGAGCAATCTGATGGTATCAATGTAATGGGGATCATAGAAAGGGAGCAATCTGCTGGTATCAATGTAATGGGGATTATAGAGAGGGAGCAATCTGCTGGTATCAATGTAATGGGAGTTACAGAGAGGGAGCAATCTGCTGGTATCAATGTAATGGGAGTTACAGAGAGAGAGCAATCTGCTGGTATCAATATAATGGGAGTTACAGAGAGGGAGCAATCTGCTGGTATCAATGTAATGGGAGTTACAGAGAGGGAGCAATCTGCTGGTATCAATATAATGGGGATTATAGAGAGGGAGAAATCTGCTGGTATCAATGTAATGGGAGTTACAGAGAGGGAGCTATTTGCTGGTATCCATGTAATGGGGATTATAGACAGGGAGCAATCTGCTGGTATCAATATAATGGGAGTTACAGAGAGGGAGCAATCTGATGGTATCAATGTAATGGGGATTATAGAGAGGGAGCAATCTGATGGTATCAGTGTAATGGGGATTATAGAGAGGTAGCAATCTGCTGGTATCAATGTAATGGGAGATACAGAGAGGGAGCAATCTGCTGGTATCAATGTAATGGGGATTATAGAGAGGGAGCAATCTGCTGGTATCAATGTAATGGGGATTATAGAGAGGGAGCAATCTGCTGGTATCAATATAATGGGAGTTACAGAGAGGGAGCAATCTGATGGTATCAATGTAATGGGAGTTACAGAGAGGGAGCAATCTGCTGGTATCAATGTAATGGGAGTTACAGAGAGGGAGCAATCTGCTGGTATCAATATAATGGGAGTTACAGAGAGTGAGCAATCTGCTGGTATCAATGTAATGGGGATTAGAGAGAGGGATCAATCTGCTGGTATCAATGTAATGGGGATTATAGAGAGGGAGCAATCTGCTGGTATCAATGTAATGGGAGTTACAGAGAGGGAGCAATCTGCTGGTATCAATGTGATGGGGATTATAGAGAGGGAGCAATCTGCTGGTATCAATGTAATTGGGATTAAAGAGAGGGAGCAATCTGCTGGTATCAATGTAATGGGGATTATAGAGAGGGAGCAATCTGCTGGTATCAATATAATGGGAGTTACAGAGAGGGATCAATCTGCTGGTATCAATGTAATGGGGATTAGAGAGAGGGATCAATCTGCTGGTATCAATATAATGGGAGTTACAGAGAGGGATCAATCTGCTGGTATCAATGTGATGGGGATTAAAGAGAGGGAGCAATCTGCTGGTATCAATGTAATGGGGATTAGAGAGAGGGAGCAATCTGCTGGTATCAATATAATGGGGATTACAGAGAGAGAGCAATCTGCTGGTATCAATGTAATGGGAGTTACAGAGAGGGAGCAATCTGCTGGTATCAATGTAATGGGGATTATAGAGAGGGAGCAATCTGCTGGTATCAATGTAATGGGGATTATAGAGAGGGAGCAAATCTGCTGGTATCAATGTAATGGGGATTACAGAGAGGGAGCAATCTGTTGGTATCCATGTAATGGGGATTATAGAGAGGGAGCAATCTGCTGGTATCAATGTAATGGGGATTATAGAGAGGGAGCAATCTGCTGGTATCAATGTAATGGGAGTTACAGAGAGGGAGCAATCTGCTGGTATCAATGTAATGGGAGTTACAGAGAGGGAGCAATCTGCTGGTATAAATATAATGGGGATTATAGAGAGGGAGCAATCTGCTGGTATCAATGTAATGGGGATTATAGAGAGGGAGCAAATCTGCTGGTATCAATGTAATGGGGATTACAGAGAGGGAGCAATCTGTTGGTATCAATATAATGGGGATTATAGAGAGGGAGCAATCTGCTGGTATCAATGTAATGGGAGTTACAGAGAGGGAGCAATCTGCTGGTATCAATGTAATGGGGATTATAGAGAGGGAGCAATCTGCTGGTATATATGTAATGGGGATTCTAGAGAGGGAGCAATCTGCTGGTATCAATGTAATGGGGATTATAGAGAGGGAGCAATCTGCTGGTATCAATGTAATGGGAGTTACAGAGAGAGAGCAATCTGCTGGTATCAATGTAATGGGGATTATAGAGAGGGAGCAAATCTGCTGGTATCAATGTAATGGGGATTACAGAGAGGGAGCAATCTGTTGGTATCAATGTAATGGGAGTTACAGAGAGGGAGCAATCTGCTGGTATCAATGTAATGGGAGTTACAGAGAGAGAGCAATCTGCTGGTATCAATATAATGGGGATTATAGAGAGGGAGCAATCTGCTGGTATCCATGTAATGGGGATTATAGAGAGGGAGCAATCTGCTGGTATCAATGTAATGGGAGTTACAGAGAGGGAGCAATCTGCTGGTATCAATGTAATGGGGATTATAGAGAGGGAGCAATCTGCTGGTATCAATGTAATGGGGATTATAGAGAGGGAGCAATCTGCTGGTATCAATGTAATGGGGATTATAGAGAGGGAGCAATCTGCTGGTATCAATGTAATGGGAGTTACAGAGAGGGAGCAATCTGCTGGTATCAATGTAATGGGAGTTACAGAGAGGGAGCAATCTGCTGGTATCAATATAATGGGGATTATAGAGAGGGAGCAATCTGCTGGTATCAATATAATGGGGATTATAGAGAGGGAGCAATCTGCTGGTATCAATGTAATGGGAGTTACAGAGAGGGAGCAATCTGCTGGTATCAATGTAATGGGGATTATAGAGAGGGAGCAATCTGCTGGTATCAATGTAATGGGGATTATAGAGAGGGAGCAATCTGCTGGTATCAATGTAATGGGGATTACAGAGAGGGAGCAATCTGTTGGTATCAATGTAATGGGGATTATAGAGAGGGAGCAATCTGCTGGTATCAATATAATGGGAGTTACAGAGAGGGAGCAATCTGCTGGTATCAATGTAATGGGGATTGTAGAGAGGGAGCAATCTGCTGGTATCAATGTAATGGGGATTATAGAGAGGGAGCAATCTGCTGGTATCAATGTAATGGGGATTATAGAGAGGGAGCAATCTGCTGGTATCAATGTAATGGGAGTTACAGAGAGGGAGCAATCTGCTGGTATCAATGTATTGGGAGTTACAGAGAGGGGGCAATCTGCTGGTATCAATGTAATGGGAGTTACAGAGAGGGAGCAATCTGATGGTATCAATGTAATGGGAGTTACAGAGAGGGAGCAATCTGCTGGTATCAATATAATGGGAGTTACAGAGAGGGAGCAATCTGCTGGTATCAATGTAATGGGGATTATAGAGAGGGAGCAATCTGCTGGTATCCATGTAATGGGAGTTACAGAGAGGGAGCAATCTGCTGGTATCAATGTAATGGGGATTATAGAGAGGGAGCAATCTGCTGGTATCAATGTAATGGGGATTATAGAGAGGGAGCAATCTGCTGGTATCAATGTAATGGGGATTATAGAGAGGGAGCAATCTGTTGGTATCAATGTAATGGGAGTTACAGAGAGGGAGCAATCTGCTGGTATCAATGTAATAGGAGTTACAGAGAGGGAGCAATCTGTTGGTATCAATGTAATGGGGATTATAGAGAGGGAGCAATCTGCTGGTATCAATGTAATGGGGATTACAGAGAGGGAGCAATCTGTTGGTATCAATGTAATGGGGATTATAGAGAGGGAGCAATCTGCTGGTATCAATGTAATGGGGATTAAAGAGAGGGAGCAATCTGCTGGTATCAATGTAATGGGAGTTACAGAGAGGGAGCAATCTGATGGTATCAATGTAATGGGAGTTACAGAGAGGGAGCAATCTGTTGGTATCAATGTAATGGGAGTTACAGAGAGGGAGCAATCTGCTGGTATCAATATAATGGGAGTTACAGAGAGGGAGCAATCTGCTGGTATCAATGTAATGGGGATTATAGAGAGGGAGCAATCTGCTGGTATCAATGTAATGGGGATTATAGAGAGGGAGCAATCTGCTGGTATCAATGTAATGGGGATTATAGAGAGGGAGCAATCTGCTGGTATCAATGTAATGGGGATTATAGAGAGGGAGCAATCTGCTGGTATCAATGTAATGGGAGTTAAAGAGAGGGAGCAATCTGCTGGTATCAATGTAGTGGGGATTACAGAGAGGGAGCAATCTGTTGGTATCAATGTAATGGGGATTATAGAGAGGGAGCAATCTGCTGGTATCAATGTAATGGGAGTTACAGAGAGGGAGCAATCTGCTGGTATCAATGTAATGGGAGTTACAGAGAGGGAGCAATCTGCTGGTATCAATATAATGGGGATTATAGAGAGGGAGCAATTTGCTGGTATCAATATAATGGGGATTATAGAGAGGAAGCAATCTGCTGGTATCAATGTAATGGGAGATACAGAGAGGGAGCAATCTGCTGGTATCAATGTAATGGGGATTATAGAGAGGAAGCAATCTGCTGGTATCAATGTAATGGGGATTATAGAGAGGGAGCAATCTGCTGGTATCAATGTAATGGGAGTTACAGAGAGGGAGCAATCTGCTGGTATCAATATAATGTGGGTTATAGAGAGGGAGCAATCTGCTGGTATCAATGTAATGGGAGTTACAGAGAGGGAGCAATCTGCTGGTATCAATATAATGGGGATTATAGAGAGGAAACAATTTGCTGGTATCAATGTAATGGGAGTTACAGAGAGGGAGCAATCTGCTGGTATCAATGTAATGGGGATTATAGAGAGGGAGCAATCTGCTGGTATCCATGTAATGGGGATTATAGAGAGGGAGCAATCTGCTGGTACCAATGTGATGGGGATTATAGAGAGGGAGCAATCTGCTGGTATCAATATAATGGGAGTTACAGAGAGGGAGCAATCTGCTGGTATCCATGTAATGGGGATTATAGAGAGGGAGCAATCTGCTGGTATCCATGTAATGGGAGTTACAGAGAGGGAGCAATCTGCTGGTATCAATGTAATGGGGATTATAGAGAGGGAGAAATCTGCTGGTATCAATGTAATGGGAGTTACAGAGAGGGAGCAATCTGCTGGTATCAATATAATAGGGATTATAGAGAGGGAGCAATCTGCTGGTATCCATGTAATGGGGATTATAGAGAGGGAGCAATCTGCTGGTATCAATGTAATGGGGATTATAGAGAGGGAGCAATCTGCTGGTATCAATGTAATGGGGATTATAGAGAGGGAGCAATCTGCTGGTATCAATGTAATGGGGATTATAGAGAGGGAGCAATCTGCTGGTATCAATGTAATGGGAGTTACAGAGAGAGAGCAATCTGCTGGTATCCATGTAATGGGGATTATAGAGAGGGAGCAATCTGCTGGTATCAATGTGATGGGGATTATAGAGAGGGAGCAATCTGCTGGTATCAATGTAATGGGAGTTACAGAGAGGGAGCAATCTGCTGGTATCAATGTAATGGGAGTTACAGAGAGGGAGCAATCTGCTGGTATCAATGTAATGGGGATTATAGAGAGGGAGCAATCTGCTGGTATCCATGTAATGGGGATTATAGAGAGGGAGCAATCTGCTGGTATCAATGTAATGGGGATTATAGAGAGGGAGCAATCTGCTGGTATCAATGTAATGGGGATTATAGAGAGGGAGCAATCTGCTGGTATCAATGTAATGGGAGTTAAAGAGAGGGAGCAATTTGCTGGGCTCAATGTAATGGGAGTTACAGAGAGGGAGCAATCTGCTGGTATCAATGTAATGGGAGTTACAGAGAGGGAGCAATCTGCTGGTATCAATGTAATGGGGATTATAGAGAGGGAGCAATTTGCTGGTATCCATGTAATGGGGATTATAGAGAGGGAGCAATTTGCTGGTATCCATGTAATGGGAGTTACAGAGAGGGAGCAATCTGCTGGTATCAATGTAATGGGGATTATAGAGAGGGAGCAATCTGATGGTATCAATGTAATGGGAGTTACAGAGAGGGAGCAATCTGCTGGTATCAATGTAATGGGGATTATAGAGAGGGAGCAATCTGCTGGTATCAATGTAATGGGAGTTACAGAGAGGGAACAATCTGCTGGTATCAATGTAATGGGGATTATAGAGAGGGAGCAATCTGCTGGTATCAATGTAATGGGAGTTACAGAGAGGGAGCAATCTGCTGGTATCAATGTAATGGGGATTATAGAGAGGGAGCAATCTGCTGGTATCAATGTAATGGGGATTACAGAGAGGGAGCAATCTGCTGGTATCCATGTAATGGGGATTATAGAGAGGGAGCAATCTGCTGGTATCAATATAATGGGAGTTACAGAGAGGGAGCAATCTGCTGGTATCAATGTAATGGGAGTTACAGAGAGGGAGCAATCTGCTGGTATCAATGTAATGGGAGTTACAGAGAGGGAGCAATCTGCTGGTATCAATGTAATGGGAGTTACAGAGAGGGAGCAATCTGCTGGTATCAATATAATGGGGATTACAGAAAGGGAGCAATCTGCTTGTATCAATGTAATGGGGATTATAGAGAGGGAGCAATCTGCTGGTATCAATGTAATGGGAGTTACAGAGAGGGAGCAATCTGCTGGTATCAATATAATGGGAGTTAAAGAGAGGGAGCAATCTACTGGTATCAATATAATGGGAGTTACAGAGAGGGAGCAATCTGCTGGTATCAATGTAATGGGAGTTACAGAGAGGGAGCAATCTGCTGGTATCAATGTGATGGGGATTATAGAGAGGGAGCAATCTGCTGGTATCAATGTAATGGGGATTATAGAGAGGGATCAATCTGCTGGTATCAATATAATGGGAGTTACAGAGAGGGATCAATCTGCTGGTATCAATGTGATGGGGATTATAGAGAGGGAGCAATCTGCTGGTATCAATGTAATGGGATTTACAGAGAGGGAGCAATATGCTGGTATCAATGTAATGGGGATTAAAGAGAGGGAACAATCTGCTGGTATCAATGTAATGGGGATTATAGAGAGGGATCAATCTGCTGGTATCAATATAATGGGAGTTACAGAGAGGGATCAATCTGCTGGTATCAATGTGATGGGGATTATAGAGAGGGAGCAATCTGCTGGTATCAATGTAATGGGAGTTACAGAGAGGGAGCAATCTGCTGGTATCAATATAATGGGGATTACAGAGAGGGAGCAATCTGCTGGTATCAATGTAATGGGAGTTACAGAGAGGGAGCAATCTGCTGGTATCAATATAATGGGGATTATAGAGAGGGAGAAATCTGCTGGTATCAATGTAATGGGGATTACAGAGAGGGAGCAATCTGTTGGTATCAATGTAATGGGGATCATAGAAAGGGAGCAATCTGCTGGTATCAATGTAATGAGAGTTACAGAGAGGGAGCAATCTGCTGGTATCAATATAATGGGAGTTACAGAGAGGGAGCAATCTGCTGGTATCAATGTAATGGGGATTATAGAGAGGGAGCAATCTGCTGGTATCAATGTAATAGGGATTATAGAGAGGGAGCAATCTGCTGGTATCAATGCAATGGGGATTATAGAGAGGGAGCAATCTGCTGGTATCAATGTAATGGGGATTATAGAGAGGGAGCAATCTGCTGGTATCAATGTAATGGGGATTATAGAGAGGGAGCAATCTGCTGGTATCAATATAATGGGAGTTACAGAGAGGGAGCAATCTGCTGGTATCAATGTAATGGGGATTATAGAGAGGGAGCAATCTGCTGGTATCAATATAATGGGAGTTACAGAGAGGGAGCAATCTGCTGGTATCAATGCAATGGGGATTATAGAGAGGGAGCAATCTGCTGGTATCAATGTGATGGGGATTATAGAGAGGGAGCAATCTGCTGGTATCAATGTGATGGGGATTACAGAGAGGGAGCAATCTGCTGGTATCCATGTAATGGGGATTATAGAGAGGGAGCAATCTGCTGGTATCAATGTAATGGGAGTTACAGAGAGGGAGCAATCTGCTGGTATCAATGTAATGGGGATTATAGAGAGGGAGCAATCTGCTGGTATCAATGTAATGGGGATTATAGAGAGGGAGCAATCTGCTGGTATCAATGTAATGGGGATTATAGAGAGGGAGCAATCTGCTGGTATCAATATAATGGGAGTTACAGAGAGGGAGCAATCTGCTGGTATCAATGTAATGGGAGTTACAGAGAGGGAGCAATCTGCTGGTATCAATATAATGGGAGTTACAGAGAGGGAGCAATCTGCTGGTATCAATGTAATGGGGATTATAGAGAGGGAGCAATCTGCTGGTATCAATGTAATGGGGATTACAGAGAGGGAGCAATCTGCTGGTATCAATGTAATGGGGATTATAGAGAGGGAGCAATCTGCTGGTATCAATGCAATGGGGATTATAGAGAGGGAGCAATCTGCTGGTATCAATGTGATGGGGATTATAGAGAGGGAGCAATCTGCTGGTTTCAATGTAATGGGGATTATAGAGAGGGAGCAATCTGCTGGTATCAATGCAATGGGGATTATAGAGAGGGAGCAATCTGCTGGTATCAATGTAATGGGAGTTACAGAGAGGGAGCAATCTGCTGGTATCAATGTAATGGGAGTTACAGAGAGGGAGCAATCTGATGGTATCAATGTAATGGGGATTATAGAGAGGGAGCAATCTGCTGGTATCAATGTGATGGGGATTACAGAGAGGGAGCAATCTGCTGGTATCAATATAATGGGAGTTACAGAGAGGGAGCAATCTGCTGGTATCCATGTAATGGGGATTATAGAGAGGGAGCAATCTGCTGGTATCAATATAATGGGAGTTACAGAGAGGGAGCAATCTGCTGGTATCAATGTAATGGGAGATACAGAGAGGGAGCAATCTGCTGGTATCAATGTAATGGGGATTATAGAGAGGGAGCAATCTGCTGGTATCAATGCAATGGGGATTATAGAGAGGGAGCAATCTGCTGGTATCAATGTAATGGGAGTTACAGAGAGGGAGCAATCTGCTGGTATCAATGTAATGGGAGTTACAGAGAGGGAGCAATCTGATGGTATCAATGTAATGGGGATTAGAGAGAGGGATCAATCTGCTGGTATCAATGTAATGGGGATTATAGAGAGGGAGCAATCTGCTGGTATCAATGTGATGGGGATTACAGAGAGGGAGCAATCTGCTGGTATCAATATAATGGGAGTTACAGAGAGGGAGCAATCTGCTGGTATCCATGTAATGGGGATTATAGAGAGGGAGCAATCTGCTGGTATCAATATAATGGGAGTTACAGAGAGGGAGCAATCTGCTGGTATCAATGTGATGGGGATTATAGAGAGGGAGCAATCTGCTGGTATCAATGTGATGGGGATTACAGAGAGGGAGCAATCTGCTGGTATCAATGTAATGGGAGTTACAGAGAGGGAGCAATCTGCTGGTATCAATGTAATGGGAGTTACAGAGAGGGAGCAATCTGCTGGTATCCATGTAATGGGGATTATAGAGAGGGAGCAATCTGCTGGTATCAATGTAATGGGGATTACAGAGAGGGAGCAATCTGCTGGTATCAATGTAATGGGGATTATAGAGAGGGAGCAATCTGCTGGTATCAATGCAATGGGGATTATAGAGAGGGAGCAATCTGCTGGTATCAATGTGATGGGGATTATAGAGAGGGAGCAATCTGCTGGTTTCAATGTAATGGGGATTATAGAGAGGGAGCAATCTGCTGGTATCAATGCAATGGGGATTATAGAGAGGGAGCAATCTGCTGGTATCAATGTAATGGGAGTTACAGAGAGGGAGCAATCTGCTGGTATCAATGTAATGGGAGTTACAGAGAGGGAGCAATCTGATGGTATCAATGTAATGGGGATTATAGAGAGGGAGCAATCTGCTGGTATCAATGTGATGGGGATTACAGAGAGGGAGCAATCTGCTGGTATCAATATAATGGGAGTTACAGAGAGGGAGCAATCTGCTGGTATCCATGTAATGGGGATTATAGAGAGGGAGCAATCTGCTGGTATCAATATAATGGGAGTTACAGAGAGGGAGCAATCTGCTGGTATCAATGTAATGGGAGATACAGAGAGGGAGCAATCTGCTGGTATCAATGTAATGGGGATTATAGAGAGGGAGCAATCTGCTGGTATCAATGCAATGGGGATTATAGAGAGGGAGCAATCTGCTGGTATCAATGTAATGGGAGTTACAGAGAGGGAGCAATCTGCTGGTATCAATGTAATGGGAGTTACAGAGAGGGAGCAATCTGATGGTATCAATGTAATGGGAGTTACAGAGAGGGAGCAATCTGATGGTATCAATGCAATGGGGATTAGAGAGAGGGAGCAATCTGCTGGTATCAATGTGATGGGGATTACAGAGAGGGAGCAATCTGCTGGTATCAATGTAATGGGGATTATAGAGAGGGAGCAATCTGCTGGTATCAATGTGATGGGGATTACAGAGAGGGAGCAATCTGCTGGTATCAATATAATGGGAGTTACAGAGAGGGAGCAATCTGCTGGTATCCATGTAATGGGGATTATAGAGAGGGAGCAATCTGCTGGTATCAATATAATGGGAGTTACAGAGAGGGAGCAATCTGCTGGTATCAATGTGATGGGGATTATAGAGAGGGAGCAATCTGCTGGTATCAATGTGATGGGGATTACAGAGAGGGAGCAATCTGATGGTATCAATGTAATGGGAGTTACAGAGAGGGAGCAATCTGCTGGTATCAATGTAATGGGAGTTACAGAGAGGGAGCAATCTGCTGGTATCAATGTAATAGGGATTATAGAGAGGGAGCAATCTGCTGGTATCAATATAATGGGAGTTACAGAGAGGGAGCAATCTGCTGGTATCAATGTGATGGGGATTATAGAGAGGGAGCAATCTGCTGGTATCAATGTGATGGGGATTACAGAGAGGGAGCAATCTGCTGGTATCAATGTAATGGGAGTTACAGAGAGGGAGCAATCTGCTGGTATCAATGTAATGGGAGTTACAGAGAGGGAGCAATCTGCTGGTATCCATGTAATGGGGATTATAGAGAGGGAGCAATCTGCTGGTATCAATGTAATGGGAGTTACAGAGAGGGAGCAATCTGCTGGTATCAATGTAAAGGGGATTACAGAGAGGGAGAAATCTGCTGGTATCAATGTAATGGGGATTATAGAGAGGGAGCAATCTGCTGGTATCAATGTAATGGGAGTTACAGAGAGGGAGCAATCTACAGGTATCAATGTAATGGGGATTATAGAGAGGGAGCAATCTGCTGGTATCAATGCAATGGGGATTATAGAGAGGGAGCAATCTGCTGGTATCAATGTAATGGGAGTTACAGAGAGGGAGCAATCTGCTGGTATCAATGTAATGGGAGTTACAGAGAGGGAGCAATCTGCTGGTATCAATGTAATAGGGATTATAGAGAGGGAGCAATCTGCTGGTATCAATGTAATGGGGATTATAGAGAGGGAGCAATTTGCTGGTATCAATATAATGGGGATTATAGAGAGGGAGCAATTTGCTGGTATCAATATAATGGGGATTATAGAGAGGGAGCAATCTGCTGGTATCAATGTAATGGGAGTTAAAGAGAGGGAGCAATCTGCTGGTATCAATGTAATAGGGATTATAGAGAGGGAGCAATCTGCTGGTATCAATATAATGGGAGTTACAGAGAGGGAGCAATCTGCTGGTATCAATGTGATGGGGATTATAGAGAGGGAGCAATCTGCTGGTATCAATGTGATGGGGATTACAGAGAGGGAGCAATCTGCTGGTATCAATGTAATGGGAGTTACAGAGAGGGAGCAATCTGCTGGTATCAATGTAATGGGAGTTACAGAGAGGGAGCAATCTGCTGGTATCCATGTAATGGGGATTATAGAGAGGGAGAAATCTGCTGGTATCAATGTAATGGGGATTATAGAGAGGGAGCAATCTGCTGGTATCAATGTAATGGGAGTTACAGAGAGGGAGCAATCTGCTGGTATCAATGTAAAGGGGATTACAGAGAGGGAGAAATCTGCTGGTATCAATGTAATGGGGATTATAGAGAGGGAGCAATCTGCTGGTATCAATGTAATGGGAGTTACAGAGAGGGAGCAATCTACAGGTATCAATGTAATGGGGATTATAGAGAGGGAGCAATCTGCTGGTATCAATGCAATGGGGATTATAGAGAGGGAGCAATCTGCTGGTATCAATGTAATGGGAGTTACAGAGAGGGAGCAATCTGCTGGTATCAATGTAATGGGAGTTACAGAGAGGGAGCAATCTGCTGGTATCAATGTAATAGGGATTATAGAGAGGGAGCAATCTGCTGGTATCAATGTAATGGGGATTATAGAGAGGGAGCAATTTGCTGGTATCAATATAATGGGGATTATAGAGAGGGAGCAATTTGCTGGTATCAATATAATGGGGATTATAGAGAGGGAGCAATCTGCTGGTATCAATGTAATGGGAGTTAAAGAGAGGGAGCAATTTGCTGGGCTCAATGTAATGGGGATTATAGAGAGGTAGCAATCTGCTGGTATCAATGTAATAGGAGATACAGAGAGGGAGCAATCTGCTGGTATCAATGTAATGGGAGTTACAGAGAGGTAGCAATCTGCTGGTATCAATGTAATGGGGATTACAGAGAGGGAGCAATCTGCTGGTATCAATGTAATGGGGATTATAGAGAGGGAGCAATCTGCTGGTATCAATGTAATGGGAGTTACAGAGAGGGAGCAATCTGCTGGTATCAAAGTGATGGGGATTATAGAGAGGGAGCAATCTGCTGGTATCAATGTAATGGGAGTTACAGAGAGGGAGCAATCTGCTGGTATCAATGTGATGGGGATTATAGAGAGGGAGCAATCTGCTGGTATCAATGTAATGGGAGTTACAGAGAGGGAGCAATCTGCTGGTATCAATGTAATGGGAGTTACAGAGAGGGAGCAATCTGCTGGTATCAATGTAATGGGAGTTACAGAGAGGGAGCAATCTGCTGGTATCAATGTAATGGGAGTTACAGAGAGGGAGCAATCTGCTGGTATCCATGTAATGGGGATCATAGAAAGGGAGCAATCTGCTGGTATCAATGTAATGGGAGTTACAGAGAGGGAGCAATCTGCTGGTATCAATGTAATGGGGATTATAGAGAGGGAACAATCTGCTGGTATCCATGTAATGGGAGTTACAGAGAGGGAGCAATCTGCTGGTATCAATGTAATGGGGATTATAGAGAGGGAGCAATCTGCGGGTATCAATATAATGGGGATTATAGAGAGGGAGCAATCTGCTGGTATCAATATAATGGGAGTTACAGAGAGGGAGCAATCTGCTGGTATCAATGTAATGGGGATTATAGAGAGGGAGCAATTTGCTGGTATCCATGATGGGATTATAGAGAGGGAGCAATCTGCTGGTATCAATATAATGGGGATTATAGAGAGGGAGCAATCTGCTGGTATCAATGTAATGGGAGTTACAGAGAGGGAGCAATCTGCTGGTATCAATGTAATGGGAGTTACAGAGAGGGAGCAATCTGCTGGTATCAATGTAATGGGAGTTACAGAGAGGGAGCAATCTGCTGGTATCAATGTAATGTGAGTTACAGAGAGGGAGCAGTCTGCTGGTATCAATGTAATGGGGATTATAGAGAGGGAGCAATCTGCTGGTATCAATATAATGGGAGTTACAGAGAGGGAGCAATCTGCTGGTATCCATGTAATGGGGATCATAGAAAGGGAGCAATCTGCTGGTATCAATGTAATGGGAGTTACAGAGAGGGAGCAATCTGCTGGTATCCATGTAATGGGGATCATAGAAAGAGAGCAATCTGCTGGTATCAATGTAATGGGAGTTACAGAGAGGGAGCAATCTGCTGGTATCAATGTAATGGGGATTATAGAGAGGGAGCAATCTGCTGGTATCAATATAATGGGAGTTACAGAGAGGGAGCAATCTGCTGGTATCAATGTAATGGGAGTTACAGAGAGGGAGCAATCTGCTGGTATCAATGTAATGGGAGTTACAGAGAGGGAGCAATCTGCTGGTATCCATGTAATGGGGATTATAGAGAGGGAGCAATCTGCTGGTATCAATGTAATGTGAGTTACAGAGAGGGAGCAATCTGCTGGTATCAATGTAATGGGAGTTACAGAGAGGGAGCAATCTGCTGGTATCAACGTAATGGGGATTATAGAGAGGGAGCAATCTGCTGGTATCAATGTAATGGGAGTTACAGAGAGGGAGCAATCTGCTGGTATCAATGTAATGGGAGTTACAGAGAGGGAGCAATCTGCTGGTATCAATGTAATGGGAGTTACAGAGAGGGAGCAATCTGCTGGTATCAATGTAATGGGAGTTACAGAGAGGGAGCAATCTGCTGGTATCCATGTAATGGGAGTTACAGAGAGGGAGCAATCTGCTGGTATCAATGTGATGGGGATTATAGAGAGGGAGCAATCTGCTGGTATCAATATAATGGGAGTTACAGAGAGGGAGCAATCTGCTGGTATCCATGTAATGGGAGTTACAGAGAGGGAGCAATCTGCTGGTATCAATGTAATGGGGATTACAGAGAGGGAGCAATCTGCTGGTATCAATGTAATGGGGATTATAGAGAGGGAGCAATCTGCTGGTATCAATGTAATGGGAGTTACAGAGAGGGAGCAATCTGCTGGTATCAATGTAATGGGAGTTACAGAGAGGGAGCAATCTGCTGGTATCCATGTAATGGGGATCATAGAAAGGGAGCAATCTGCTGGTATCAATGTAATGGGGATCATAGAAAGGGAGCAATCTGCTGGTATCAATATAATGGGAGTTACAGAGAGGGAGCAATCTGCTGGTATCAATGTAATGGGGATCATAGAGAGGGAGCAATCTGCTGGTATCAATGTAATGGGAGTTACAGAGAGGGAGCAATCTGCTAGTATCCATGTAATGGGGATTATAGATAGGGAGCAATCTGCCGGTATCAATGTAATGGGAGTTACAGAGAGGGAGCAATCTGCTGGTATCAATGTAATGGGGATTATAGAGAGGGAGCAATCTGCTGGTATCAATGTAATGGGGATTATAGAGAGGGAGCAATTTGCTGGTATCCATGATGGGATTATAGAGAGGGAGCAATCTGCTGGTATCAATATAATGGGGATTATAGAGAGGGAGCAATTTGCTGGTATCAATGTAATGGGGATTATAGAGAGGGAGCAATCTGCTGGTATCAATGTAATGGGGATTATAGAGAGGGAGCAATCTGCTGGTATCCATGTAATGGGAGTTACAGAGAGGGAGCAATCTGCTGGTATCAATGTAATGGGGATTATAGAGAGGTAGCAATCTGCTGGTATCAATGTAATAGGAGATACAGAGAGGGAGCAATCTGCTGGTATCAATGTAATGGGAGTTACAGAGAGGGAGCAATCTGCTGGTATCAATGTAATGGGGATTATAGAGAGGGAGCAATCTGCTGGTATCAATGTAATGGGAGTTACAGAGAGGGAGCAATCTGCTGGTATCAATGTGATGGGGATTATAGAGAGGGAGCAATCTGCTGGTATCAATGTAATGGGAGTTACAGAGAGGGAGCAATCTGCTGGTATCAATGTGATGGGGATTATAGAGAGGGAGCAATCTGCTGGTATCAATGTAATGGGAGTTACAGAGAGGGAGCAATCTGCTGGTATCAATGTAATGGGAGTTACAGAGAGGGAGCAATCTGCTGGTATCAATGTAATGGGAGTTACAGAGAGGGAGCAATCTGCTGGTATCAATGTAATGGGAGTTACAGAGAGGGAGCAATCTGCTGGTATCCATGTAATGGGGATCATAGAAAGGGAGCAATCTGCTGGTATCAATGTAATGGGAGTTACAGAGAGGGAGCAATCTGCTGGTATCAATGTAATGGGGATTATAGAGAGGGAGCAATCTGCGGGTATCAATATAATGGGGATTATAGAGAGGGAGCAATCTGCTGGTATCAATATAATGGGAGTTACAGAGAGGGAGCAATCTGCTGGTATCAATGTAATGGGGATTATAGAGAGGGAGCAATTTGCTGGTATCCATGATGGGATTATAGAGAGGGAGCAATCTGCTGGTATCAATATAATGGGGATTATAGAGAGGGAGCAATCTGCTGGTATCAATGTAATGGGAGTTACAGAGAGGGAGCAATCTGCTGGTATCAATGTAATGGGAGTTACAGAGAGGGAGCAATCTGCTGGTATCAATGTAATGGGAGTTACAGAGAGGGAGCAATCTGCTGGTATCAATGTAATGTGAGTTACAGAGAGGGAGCAGTCTGCTGGTATCAATGTAATGGGGATTATAGAGAGGGAGCAATCTGCTGGTATCAATGTAATGGGAGTTACAGAGAGGGAGCAATCTGCTGGTATCCATGTAATGGGGATCATAGAAAGGGAGCAATCTGCTGGTATCAATGTAATGGGAGTTACAGAGAGGGAGCAATCTGCTGGTATCCATGTAATGGGGATCATAGAAAGAGAGCAATCTGCTGGTATCAATGTAATGGGAGTTACAGAGAGGGAGCAATCTGCTGGTATCAATGTAATGGGGATTATAGAGAGGGAGCAATCTGCTGGTATCAATATAATGGGAGTTACAGAGAGGGAGCAATCTGCTGGTATCAATGTAATGGGGATTATAGAGAGGGAGCAATTTGCTGGTATCAATGTAATGGGGATTATAGAGAGGGAGCAATCTGCTGGTATCAATATAATGGGGATTATAGAGAGGGAGCAATCTGCTGGTATCAATGTAATGGGAGTTACAGAGAGGGAGCAATCTGCTGGTATCAATGTAATGGGAGTTACAGAGAGGGAGCAATCTGCTGGTATCAATGTAATGGGAGTTACAGAGAGGGAGCAATCTGCTGGTATCCATGTAATGGGGATTATAGAGAGGGAGCAATCTGCTGGTATCAATGTAATGTGAGTTACAGAGAGGGAGCAATCTGCTGGTATCAATGTAATGGGAGTTACAGAGAGGGAGCAATCTGCTGGTATCAACGTAATGGGGATTATAGAGAGGGAGCAATCTGCTGGTATCAATGTAATGGGAGTTACAGAGAGGGAGCAATCTGCTGGTATCAATGTAATGGGAGTTACAGAGAGGGAGCAATCTGCTGGTATCCATGTAATGGGAGTTACAGAGAGGGAGCAATCTGCTGGTATCAATGTGATGGGGATTATAGAGAGGGAGCAATCTGCTGGTATCAATATAATGGGAGTTACAGAGAGGGAGCAATCTGCTGGTATCCATGTAATGGGAGTTACAGAGAGGGAGCAATCTGCTGGTATCAATGTAATGGGGATTACAGAGAGGGAGCAATCTGCTGGTATCAATGTAATGGGGATTATAGAGAGGGAGCAATCTGCTGGTATCAATGTAATGGGAGTTACAGAGAGGGAGCAATCTGCTGGTATCAATGTAATGGGAGTTACAGAGAGGGAGCAATCTGCTGGTATCAATGTAATGGGGATCATAGAAAGGGAGCAATCTGCTGGTATCAATATAATGGGAGTTACAGAGAGGGAGCAATCTGCTGGTATCAATGTAATGGGGATCATAGAGAGGGAGCAATCTGCTGGTATCAATGTAATGGGAGTTACAGAGAGGGAGCAATCTGCTAGTATCCATGTAATGGGGATTATAGATAGGGAGCAATCTGCCGGTATCAATGTAATGGGAGTTACAGAGAGGGAGCAATCTGCTGGTATCAATGTAATGGGGATTATAGAGAGGGAGCAATCTGCTGGTATCAATGTAATGGGGATTATAGAGAGGGAGCAATTTGCTGGTATCCATGATGGGATTATAGAGAGGGAGCAATCTGCTGGTATCAATATAATGGGGATTATAGAGAGGGAGCAATTTGCTGGTATCAATGTAATGGGGATTATAGAGAGGGAGCAATCTGCTGGTATCCATGTAATTGGAGTTACAGAGAGGGAGCAATCTGCTGGTATCAATGTAATGGGGATTATAGAGAGGGAGCAATCTGCTGGTATCCATGTAATGGGAGTTACAGAGAGGGAGCAATCTGCTGGTATCAACGTAATTGGGATTATAGAGAGGGAGCAATCTGCTGGTATCAATATAATGGGAGTTACAGAGAGGGAGCAATCTGCTGGTATCAATGTAATGGGAGTTACAGAGAGGGAGCAATCTGATGGTATCAATGTAATGGGAGTTACAGAGAGGGAGCAATCTGCGGGTATCCATGTAATGGGGATTATAGAGAGGGAGCAATCTGCTGGTATCAATATAATGGGAGTTACAGAGAGGGAGCAATCTGCTGGTATCAATGTAATGGGAGTTACAGAGAGGGAGCAATCTGATGGTATCAATGTAATGGGAGTTACAGAGAGGGAGCAATCTGCGGGTATCCATGTAATGGGAGTTACAGAGAGGGAGCAATCTGCTGGTATCAATGTAATGGGAGTTACTCCGCTGCTCTGCCATTAATCAGAGTTTGCCATTATAGGATTTATTGTGGAGAGTCTTGGGGGGAACGGATCAAAGAATCGCTATTGGCTAGTTGCTCCCATCATAATATGCAGTTTTAGAGGTTTATCTGAGGACTAAAATGTGAACATTGCCAAGGCTGCCGTGTTTCCTGAGGCCCAGCAAGGTGATTAGAGAGATGGGGGTCATACCATTTCCTGGATGGGGATCTGCATGGATAAAACCAGTGAAGAAAATCTGCTCAGCAAAAACCTGAATGAGTTTTTCAGCTGCCTGAAAACCAAATGAAAAAAATCCATAGTCAGCACCAGTTTGTTTGGCACTGGCCAACGAGGGTGCTCATTGAAGTGCCACTCACATCTCGAACATCCAGTCCTTGGTTTTTGATTCCTTCCACACTGCTCACTTTGCAGCCCTCGCAGTAATCAGCAGTCAGCACGCGCTGTAATGAAACAACACATACTAAACGAGCAAAAATTGCTAAAATCACTAGTATATTGCCGGTCGGCGGACAGGAACTTAAACGCTAACAGCAAATGGGGCGGAAGTCCATCAGTTTAGCCTGTTAAAAAGTTTATCAGCTAATATGGGATCGCAGGACGCTACCCAAGTGATCTCCATCTACAATGTACGCTGCGCAAAGCTGTGTCGAATAGAACCACTGTGGGGTGGTAAGGCCTCTACACCGTTACATAGGACACTACACACGATACCACTGGGGACCTGCGTGTCCTGAACGGATCCTAAACAAATGGAGACCTGCGAGTCTCAACGGCCATAAGCCGGGTGCTGGAAAAGTGAAAAGAAAGGTACAGAAGTAAACTTTCAGGATATAAAACCCAAGGTAAAAATGGTACCCATCAGACATAAAAGAGTACTGCCTATATACGCCTAGGTACTACTGGACCTGCAAGTCCACTATGTACATGTTATACATCTCATAATGCGACCTGCGAGTCACTAATGCACACCTAATAGATTGTACCTCACAGCGTATATGCGACCACACGTAAACAAAGGGACCTGCGCGTCCACGTTGAAATCTTACATGTTAAAAAAATATTAAAAAAATAAAAATAAATCACTAGTATATAAAGATCTTGACATGAATATATAGCTAGATAAAGTGTAAGTCACACTCAATCTGGAAAATAAACTATATGTCAAAGTGATGGGCCATGTATACAGCCATTCATCCCCCTACACACCATGCTCTCCTTCCCAAAATACAGCATCCTCCATTTTAAACTCCCATTACACTGTCCACATCACTGTGCCAGCAATTCTTATCAGACACTGACATCCGTGGGTAAAATTCTCACCTTGCTGGTAAGGTCCCAGTAAACCCGGGGTACATGTATATAGGGCAAAGCTTTCAGGTCCTGCGCACAGCGCTCTGAATTCCTGCCCTCATTCTCGAAGTCCAGCTCCTGAGATAATGTTCCTTTCAGGTCCTGAGTGAGGACACAAGAAGAAATGTAAGAGGAGGACAACGTGGAAAAAACACAACACAAATGGCAAGAAACTTAGCCCACATTTGGCACCACAGCGAGGTCAGCAACAGACAGGGAAGGGATTCCAGAGACATGGTGGCCGGTACACTGCTATCTATGACCACAAGAACGAAGTACAAGCCACAGCGGATACCATGGGGATTTATTTATTTCAGTTGTAAAATTAGCCTCTCACAAACCCAACACACACACACAGGGTAATTCACGAAAGTGAATTTTAAATTTAAGGTCAAAACAACCGAACTGACAAAAATTCTCTAGGTGAGCTATGCGGTCATCTCGGTCTTAATTCAAATTCTCACTCATTCGCAAATGCCGGTGGGCTGCGATGGCCATGGGCCGAGGCAAACAGGGGAGATCAGAGCATGCAGAGCTGGTACTATCAAAGCGTCGGCCCTGCTGTGTGCCATGACGGGCAGGTGAGGGGGTCAGAGATTTCGCTCACCGGTGTAGATACGAATATCCATTTTGCCATCTATCCTAGCTGTTCATATAAGGGTTAATTTGAACCAAGATTAAGTTTGGCATTTTATCTCATATTCTCGGAAATAGGATTTATATAAAATCCTAGTTACGGGAAAAGTACGGATTTCGAAATGTTCTTGTTAATTGTCCAAGATATCGGTATTTGTAAATATCTGGTTTTAATCAAATATGTGATACGTTATATAACGAAAGATTATAACTAGAAACAGCTGTTTATAACTTGTGACAAACATATTATGTAATAAATGCTCATGACCCCCACCGACATGGAAATGGGGTATAAATGCTACGGACGTATAATTAAATTTGAATTGGTTATAGAACACATCTCGTCTTCTTGACTGATTCCCAGGATCCTGTCTGTCTATCTAAGAGGGTGTGGCTCCGGCAAAATATCCATCTAACTAAGAGGGTTTCGTGTATAGCTGATTTTATCCCCAACAACCGGTTCAATGCTGTACCCGGGAGAGGATGGTGAGAAGATCCGGGGGAGCTCTGGGCAGCAGCACCGCCGGGTCAATTCTTTAGTGAGGTCAGAGTTTTGCTGCGGTTACCATGGCAACGCTCCGACCTCGTGAGAGGACCACCAAGGGTTGTAAGCAATATCCCCCCCACTCCCTAAACAAAGGTAAGAGGGGAGGAAATATAAATCTATTTTTAAATTTAAATAAATAAAAATATATAGACACACTGCCCACCCCCCGCACTGCACCCGCCCCTAACACACATTACACCACAAACACAGCACAACTGAAACCAACCTATTTACACAATACCACACCCCAATTTTAATTTTATTGTTTATATAGGTCAGTAAGTTCCATAGCGCAATACAATATACACACACACACACACACACTCCCACAAGCAGGCTCCAAACACATGCACAATACAATTTCCTGGCCCTTGTCATCTGGTATCCCACTTATGGAGACACCAGAGTCAAGTCACAAACAAATACAGCACAAGCAGGGTAATACAGTTTCTTGCTCTGCACAGAACAAATACAGGGCCCTTTTCTCAAGCAAGAGCTCTTCAGCAGAGCTCTGCGCACGGGCTGCCCATAAAAAGCATTGAACCAACACGCTCACTTTGAGAGGTATGTGCTTGTCATAGCAGGGCCGTCTTTAACATTAAATGGACGCTGGGCAAGCATTTGCCTGGGACCCCTGGATCCTTCCCCCCACACTTCCACCCCCTGGCATGCAATCGTGCTCTCCACCCCAACACAGTGACTGAACAAATGTAGAGAGGGCTCTGGTGCACAGTTTTTAGGCCTCCCCTCTAGTGCAAGAGTGGAGAAAAGATTCTCATCTGTCGTACATTTCCCACATTGCTGTGTCAGCTGAGGATCCATAATTTGGACATTCTAGCAGGGCTGTATTTGAGAGCAGTGTTTGTGCATTTGAATGTGAGCATGTTTTTGTACAGAGTATGTGTGTGCATGTAGGGTGTAGTATTGGTGTTTGAGTGAAGGGGTGTATTTATATTTACTTTTTGAGTTTGAATTCATGGGTGTTGTGGCGAAACCAACCTCGCCACTGGGCGTTGGAGAAGCCTGTTTGCCCGCCTCCTGCCTGCTGACTATGGCCCCTGGGAGATTTGGTCCTTTAAATACAGTATTTGGGCATATTGTATTTTATTATGCTGCTGCTGGCCCTTTAAGAACCATTTGGGGACATACTGTGACTTTTGGGAACAATTTTAAGACTATGGCCCCTGGAAGATATTGCCTGTTAAAGACTGTTTTAGCAGATTGGATTTTAAAAGACTTGCTGCCCCTTTAAAAATTGTATTGGAGCAGTTCTGCAGCTTTAAATTGGCACTTCGGATGCAGCCGAAGTGGGGGCCATTCCACAAACGAACACGTGACGGCGGCCATCTTTGTTCATTCGAACGAGGTCAGCGGTATGTGTAGTCAAATCCATGGAACTGAAATCGGCTACACATTTCAACGAACACCGCTGACCCTTACCTTCTCCTACACTCCGTTTTCAGCTGCAGAGACTAAGTCCCGCTCGGCAGTTTGAACTCACTGCTATACTAAGCTAAATGCACGAACCGCCCCGTTCGTGCATTCGAATGGGACTTAGTCATTTTTCTGTGTAAAATAGACCGACTGCACAGCCCAAATCTATGGAACTGTTTTGGGCAGGAAAATGTGCTTGCGGTCGGTCATACAGGACTTCCATCTAACTTTTGATCTACTGGATGGATTTGTCTGATTTTTGAGAGTGTTTATGTTTAAAGTGTGCTGATTCTGAATATGTATGTTTATGAAGATTGGACTTATATTTTTAAAGTTATAGTACATGTATAAAAACTGTATTTCTCTGTCTGTGATAATTATATTACCCATTGTGTTCAGTAATCATATCACAGGCAGAGGGGAGGATTTTGTGTTGGAGTGTCTCTGTGTATTGTACGTATTGATTGGTTGTTCTGTAAAACCCTGTGGGCAGTACTATGTTTGTAGATTGGGAATAAAAGAGACTGTATGTGCCAGTACAGTCAGATTCTGCTTGACCCTCAAAACAAAGTGTCGTCTCGTCATTGGGGGAATTGGATTGTATGCTGATTGTCAGGAGTGTAAGCAGATTGTATGCTTTTCCTGTTCAGCTGTTTCCAGTGTTCGTGTGTTTCCTGTTCGGGAGTTGGAGGATTCGTGTAGTTTGCAGTTCAGGAGACTGGTGCTTGCAGTAGCTGCCTGTGCATTGGAAAGGGGAATATCGCCTAAACGGTTTTTAACCTCTTGTGTGCAAAACGGTCCGTTACAGGTGTGTTTGCATGTAATGTTTGTGTTTGATTGCTGGGATGTATGCACATACATTCTATACATTCACAGACATACATACACATTAGCATGCAGATACACACAAACACACTGGCGTATACACACACTCAGATATAAAAACACTGGCACATCCACAAACAGAGATAAACACTTAGACATGTGCACACACTCAGATACACACAGGTACACATAAACAGAGGTACACATGCAAGTGTGTATTTGTGTGCAGTGTTGGAGTAGGAATGCTGGGATGTATGCATTGCCACACACACAGATGCACACTTACACAAACACCGAGATACACATGCAGTGGTGTATTTGAGTGCAATGTTAGCGCTGGAATGTAGTAGTGTTTTTGTGTGCAGTGTTGGCACTGGAATGATGGGATGTATGCATTACCACATGCATAAATACACAATGACTCACAGGTACACATACACAGACATGCAGGTACACATACAAACTGACACACAAGTACACATAGACACACACACTGATACACAGGTACACATGCATTGACACAACACAGTCAGGTACACACACTGACACAAGCACACGGTCAGATACATCCAGATACAAACAGTCAGATACACACACTGACAAAAACCACAGCCAGATACACACACACAGTCAGATACACACACTGACAAAAGCACAGCCAGATACACACACATACAGTCAGATACACACACTGACAAAAGCACAGCCAGATACACACACACACAGTCAGATACACACACTGACAAGCACACAGTCAGATACACACACTGACAAGCACACAGCCAGATACACGCACACAGCCAGATACAGCCAGATACAAGCACACAGCCAGATACAAGCACACAGCCAGATACAGCCAGATACAAGCACACAATCAGATACAGCCAGATACAAGCACACAGTCAGATACAGCCAGATACAAGCACACAGTCAGATACAGCCAGATACAAGCACACAGTCAGATACAGCCAGATACAAGCACACAGTCAGATACAGCCAGATACACACACTGACAAAAATCACAGCCAGATACACACACTCACACACAGTCAGATACACACAGACACAAGCACACAGTCAGATACAAGCACACAGCCAGATACAAGCACACAGCCAGATACAGCCAGATACAAGCACACAGCCAGATACAGCCAGATAAACACACTGACAAAAATCAGTCAGATACACACACTGACAAAAAACACAGCAAGATACACAAACAGCCAGATACACACACTGACAAAAAACACAGCAAGATACACAAACAGCCAGATACACACACTGACAAAAAACACAGCAAGATACACAAACAGCCAGATACACACACTGACAAACACAGCCAGATACACACACTGACAAACACAGCCAGATACACACACTGACAAACACAGCCAGATACACACACTGACAAACACAGCCAGATACACACACTGACAAACACAGCCAGATACACACACTGACAAACACAGCCAGATACACACACTGACAAACACAGCCAGATACACACACTGACAAACACAGCCAGATACACACACTGACAAACACAGCCAGATACACACACTGACAAACACAGCCAGATACACACACTGACAAACACAGCCAGATACACACACTGACAAACACAGCCAGATACACACACTGACAAACACAGCCAGATACACACACTGACAAACACAGCCAGATACACACACTGACAAACACAGCCAGATACACACACTGACAAACACAGCCAGATACACACACACACACACAGAGTCAGATACACACACACACACACAGAGTCAGATACACACACACACACACACAGAGTCAGATACACACACACACAGAGTCAGATACACACACACACACACAGTCAGATACACACACACACACACAGTCAGATACACACACACAGTCAGATACACACACACAGTCAGATACACACACACACACAGTCAGATACACACACACAGTCAGATACACACACACAGTCAGATACACACACACAGTCAGATACACACACACAGTCAGATACACACACACAGTCAGATACACACACACAGTCAGATACACACACACAGTCAGATACACACACAGTCAGATACACACACACAGTCAGATACACACACACAGTCAGATACACACACAGTCAGATACACACACACAGTCAGATACACACACACAGTCAGATACACACACACAGTCAGATACACACACACAGTCAGATACACACACACAGTCAGATACACACACACAGTCAGATACACACACACAGTCAGATACACACACACAGTCAGATACACACACACAGTCAGATACACACACACAGTCAGATACACACACAGTCAGAAACACAAACAGCCAGATATACAGACACACACTGACAAAAACACAGCAAGACACACACTGACAAAAACACAGCCAGACACACACTGACAAAAACACAGCCAGACACACACTGACAAAAACACAGCCAGACACACACTGACTCAGACCTAGGTTCACAACATCTATCAATCTACATAGTTTAGCCACCCTCCTGTCTCCTTAGCTTTACAGAAGGGTGGCTTCCCTGGGGTCCTGTTGGAGCTGGATGGCTGAGGTTGATGGCGGTCTGAGGAACCTGCTATCTCAGTCCCTCTCCTCCTCCTTCTCTTCATCCATGGGTGCCTCCTCCTCCCCAGCAGCACTCTGTTACTTTTAAGGAAGTGATCTGACATCACTTCCTCCCAGCAGGCAGAAAGACAGGGCCCGGTCTGGAGCACACTTAAAAGGCCAGGGGCCCCTGATTACATCACCTGCAGCAGCCCACCAGGAAGTTTCTCAGCACTCCGGTGGGCTGTCTGGTCCAGGTTGCTGCTTTGGACCTCCCAGGAGTAATTGGGGCCGAGGCAGCTGCCCCGTTTGCCCGTTGTTAAAGACGGCCCTGAATCTCTCCATTTTACATTTCCCAGTGACTTCTGTAAGCTCCAGGCCTCACCTCACACTCCCTGAGCCAACAATACTGAATTTCTTGGCCCATCTAACACCGCATCAGACAGCTCAGCCAGCCCATCTAACACAGCATTCTATTAGACAGCTTGGCCGGCCCATCTAACACAGCATTCTATTAGACAGCTTAGCCAGCCCATCTAACACAGCATTCTATTAGACAGCTTAACCAGCCCATCTAACACAGCATTCTATTAGACAGCTTGGCCAGCCCATCTAACACAGCATTCTATTAGACAGCTTGGCCAGCCCATCTAACACAGCATCAGACAGCTTGGCCAGCCCATCTAACACAGCATCAGACAGCTTGGCCAGCCCATCTAACACAGCATTCTATTAGACAGCTCGGCCAGCCCATCTAACACAGCATTCTATTAGACAGCTCAGCCAGCCCATCTAACACAGCATTCTATTAGACAGCTCGGCCGGCCCATCTAACACCGCATCAGATAGCTTGGCCAGCCCATCTAACACCGCATCAGATAGCTTGGCCAGCCCATCTAACACAGCATTCTATTAGACAGCTTGGTCGGCCCATCTAACACCGCATCAGATAGCTTGGCCAGCCCATCTAACACCGCATCAGATAGCTTGGCCGGCCCATCTAACACCGCATCAGATAGCTTGGCCGGCCCATCTAACACCGCATCAGATAGCTTGGCCGGCCCATCTAACACAGCATCAGACAGCTTGGCCAGCCTAACACAGCATTCTATTAGACAGCTTGGTCGGCCCATCTAACACCGCATCAGACCGCTCGGCCGGCCCATCTAGCACAGCATTCTATTAGACCGCTCGGCCGGCCCATCTAGCACAGCATTCTATTAGACCGCTCGGCCGGCCCATCTAACACAGACAGCTTGGCCAGCCCATCTAACACAGCATTCTAATAGCTCGGCCGGCCCATCTAACACAGCATTCTATTAGACCGTTCAGCCGGCCCATCTAGCACAGCATTCTATTCGACCGCTCGGCTGGCCCATCTAACACCGCATCAGACAGCTCGGCCGGCCCATCTAACACCGCATCAGACAGCTTGGCCAGGCCATCTAACACAGCATTCTATTAGACCGCTCGGCCGGCCCATCTAACACAGCATCAGACAGCTTGGCCAGCCCATCTAACTCTATTAGACTGCTCGGCTGGCCCATCTAACACCGCATCAGACAGCTCGGCCGGCCCATCTAACACCGCATCAGACAGCTTGGCCAGGCCATCTAACACAGCATTCTATTAGACCGCTCGGCCGGCCCATCTAACACAGCATCAGACAGCTTGGCCAGCCCATCTAACTCTATTAGACAGCTCGGCCAGCCCATCTAGCACAGCATCAGACAGCTTGGTCGGCCCATCTAAAACAGACAGCTTGGTCGGCCCATCTAACACAGACAGCTCAGCCAGCCCATATAACAGCACTCTATTAGACCGCTCGGCCGGCCCATCTAACACAGCACTCTATTAGACAGCTTGGCCAGCCCAGCATTCTATTAGACAGCTTAACCAGCCCATCTAACACAGCATTCTATTAGACAGCTTAACCAGCCCATCTAACACAGACAGCTCAGCCAGCCCATATAACAGCATTCTATTAGACCGCTCGGCCGGCCCATCTAACACAGCATTCTATTAGACCGCTCGGCCGGCCCATCTAACACAGCATTCTATTAGACAGCTTGGCCAGCCCATCTAACAGCATTCTATCAGACAGCTCAGCCAGCCCATCTAGCACAGCACTCTATTAGACCTTTTGGCCAGCCCATGTAACACAGCACTATCAGACAGCTCGGCCAGCTCATCCAGCACAGCAGACAGCCCCGGGCTCTGCAAGTAGTGAATCGCAGACTATAAGGCAGCACAGGACCTACCTTAAGCACCCAGCTGAATCCAAATGTTGGGTGCATGAACTCAATGAGGCGAAGAAGCAGTTCCAAGGTCTGAATATCACCATCAAATCTATCTTGGAGATCAATGTACTGAACCTACAGGAAGAGACATACATTTATTATTATTATTATTATGATATTTATAGAGCGCCGTCAAATTCCGCAGCGCTTTACAATGGGTGGACGGACAGACATGTAGTTGTAACCAGACAAGTTGGACACACAGGAACAGAGGGGTTGAGGGCCCTGCTCAATGAGCTTACATGCTAGAGGGAGTGGGGTAAAATGACACAAAAGGTAAGGATAGTATTAGACTAGTGACAGTTGCAGAAGAGCAATCAGTTGGGAGCTATTAACAGTTTAATTGATACGCTTTTATGAAGAAGTGGGTTTTTAACGATTTTTTGAAGGAGTGGAGACCAGAGAACTACCAACACAGGAGGAGACACTCTGCTCAATCCTACCTTTACAGCCACCTTAGTGCCATCATGCATTGTAGCGCGGTGCACCTGGGCTAGACTAGCAGCTGCTATTGGCTCCTGGTCAAAGTCCAAAAAAAGGGATTCAACTGGCGCCCCAAAATCTTCTACAAATATCTCGTTCACCTGGGCAAGAAAACATGTCTTTACTTACAGTAAGTCATTTTTTCCTTAATATGGTGGCAGTACACAAGTGGGTTATACTTCCTATGTTGGGACAGGTAATCTGTAAGAAAATACGTGTGCTTATCCTACTTCCTGTATAAAGCCACGAGAAGCCCAAGTTAGATCAGTTAATAGCAAAAAAATAAAAAAATAGGTATATATACGGACTCCAATTAAATGCCAAAATATAACTTTATATATGTACTGCCACCATATTAAGACTTGGCCTTTTTTTAATGACATTTTTACTTACTGTAAACATATGGTAGCAGTACACAAGTGGAATATAGCAAGATCCCAGGTACCCACTGAAGGGTGGGCATTCAATAAACTACTGCTTGGAGCACAGAAAGCAGCCTCTGAGGATGAGAATATGTCTATCCTGTAATGTATTAGAAAGTTGTTAAATGTTAACCACTTATCTGCTCTGCCGTTATCTTCCGGTGAAACATTAGCACGTTTGGCCCAAGATGTAACCATCGCTCTTTTAGAGTAACCCTTAAAGGGACACTATAGTCACCTGAACAGCTTTATCATAATGAAGCAGTTTTGGTGTATAGAACATGCCCCTGCAGCCTCACTGCTCAATCCTCTGCCATTTAGGAGTTAAATCCCTTAGTTTATGAACCCTAGTCACACCTCCCTGCATGTGACTTGCACAGCCTTCCATAAACACTTCCTGTAAAGAGAGCCCTATTTAGGCTTTCTTTATTGCGAGTTCTGTTTAATTAAGATTTTCTTATCCCCTGCTATGGTAATAGCTTGCTAGACCCTGCAAGAGCCTCCTGTATGTGATTAAAGTTCAATTTAGAGATTGAGATACAATTATTTAAGGTAAATTACATCGGTTTGAAAGTGAAACCAGTTTTTTTTTCATGCAGGCTCTGTCAATCATAGCCAGGGGAGGTGTGGCTAGGGCTGCATAAACAGAAACAAAGTGATTTAACTCCTAAATGACAGTGAATTGAGCAGTGAAATTGCAGGGGAATGATCTATACACTAAAACTGCTTTATTTAGCTAAAGTAATTTAGGTGACTATAGTGTTCCTTTAATGGAGACAGGACACTGAAGACTGCTGGACTTGTATGATAACTTGACAGTTTCAATAAGCCATTTGGCGATGTGTTTTCAGACCTTTACCCTGGGACGTTCTCTGGACATTGATGCACAGATGGTCTGACTTACTAAAAGGAGTGGATCTGTGATGTCCAAAGAGCAAAGCTATTTGGACATCCAACGTATACCATTTTGTTATTGAGGACAGGAAGGAGAATGATGCTAGAACAATAGGCTTGTTGATTACTCGGTTAGAGATAACCTTAGGCAAAAATTAAGGTTTAGGATATAAGAGGTCTTTATTCGAATGAAAAATGGTAAACTCCTCTGATGAGGAAAATACTTGTTTCTCCAACTCTTTTTCTCTGTCCTGTTTTTCTGGATGACCCTGGGAATTAGGGATACTGGAGAGAACAAAAATGCCAGTCTGACATTTCATTTGATGGACATTCAGTCTAGAAAATGTGGTCGATCTGGTCTGTAAAGGGATGCAAATAACGACACTTTCCGATTTTCCCTTCTGGCCATAAGATCTATTTCTGGAAATCCAAATCTTCTGATGAGAACTGCAAACAGGTCTGGGTGAAGAGACCACTCTGTTTGGGACCATTTCCATTTCTGTTGAGTTAGTCGTCTACTGTATTTTCTATTTCCTTTATGTGTGTAGCTGCCAAATCTTCCAATTCTCTCTGAGCCTGTCATTTCCAAACAAATAAGCTGAAGACTCTTGAGCATCGTTCTCCCTGGTCTGTTTAGATACAAGACAGCTGTGTTGTTGTCTGATTTGATTCTTATGGCTTTTTCTGAAATCCACAGCCTGAAATGTTGTAGAGCTTAGAAAACTGCCTTTAGTTGCCCATCGTTTGATGATCGGTATGCGTCTTTTGCACACCAAACTCCTTGGCACATATGAGACTGTAGATGTGCTCTACACCCTATATGAGACATCTGTAGTAAACATTAACCAATCTTTTTGCTTGAGAGAAAGGACTTGAGAGGAAGCATGACTCTTTCCACCATGTAACTGGACTTCAGACCAGAGTGGAGAATATTCAGTGGATAATTCTGACATATCCATGAGAAATTCAGTGGATAATCTCAAGTTATGTAAGGTGGGATAATTTCCTTGGAATCTACTAAACAATCCTCCAAGGATCGTATCAAAAAATCAACAATCAAAAACATAGATCTGTGCAACCTGAATGCCCACTTTAGGCAATTTCTCCCTCTTAACTTCCCCTTGAAGCTTAAAGAGGTTATTCAAGTGTCTGGAGATAAATGCTCTTTTTTTTTTCTCCATATTTCTCCATTCTCTTTGCATCAAACTGGGAAGTTTCTGAGAATCAGGAATACCTTTTCCCTTAGGTTTAAAAGATGAATATTCATTTAAAACCAAAGTTCCCTCCTGTACAAATCTTCTCAAGTCGTCTGGTGGGAATCCCATTTCCAGTCTAGATGACGCACTAGCAGTATCTAAGAAATATGATGCTGAGCATTCCCCAGAGGATAAATCTGATCTTGATTAAGATTTCCTTCGGTGTCTTTTCCCGATATGTTCCTGTGCTGTAACCGGAATACTTGATCTTGCTGTCCTTTTAAGACTCTTTGATTTTGTTTTTACAAATGACTCCGCAGAACACAAGTTAAACATTTTCCTTTTGGAAACGCTCTCTTTTTTACAGGAGTTGGCATCCAATCCTTCTCCACCTTATCAGAAGATGCAGGATTAGACATTTCTGAAAATTAAAAAAATAATAATAATAAAAAAAATATATAGCATTAAGTATCCAAAATACATGAAAGATTTTCAAAGAAGAAAAATTAAAAAATTAAAATCACACCTCAAAAACCTCAGAGCCGTGTGTGGGGTGCTGGTGACGTGGCAAGCCCAATCTGAACAGCATCCATGCGGTCAGGAGGGTCTTGCACAGCTTAAATAGCTTTTTTAAATTGAATTGTAATCCAAAATGAGAAGTTTCGTTCCATGCATGCGCAGCAGTGCCGTCAGGACTTGGGATGTATGCAAGGCCTCACAGATGTGCATTCCATCGCTCTGCACAGCCTAAAACACCTGGACCGCCTTACTGATTTTCGGATACATCTTTGGCATAAATAGCAGCATTCAGATGCGCTCCATAACTCAGAGCTGGAGCCTGGGGAGCAATCAGGTCTGTTCCCCCAGGCAGCATTCCACGTGCCTCAGTCTGCCGATTACCTGACCGTCCAACGCTGGGACAAGAAAGAACGGATCTTACTTGGGCTTTGTCAGGATCGGGACAGGGATCCAACATGCAGAGTACAAACAGTAGCCAGATACGTATACCGGACCTTAGAATGGCCGGACTAACGTAAGTAGTACAGTATAGAATGGTCAAAGACAAGCCGAGGTCGAGGGTAACAGAAGACAGGTAAGCGAGAGACAAGCCGAATCAAGGGTAACAGAGATAAGCAGAGTAAGGTAAACAAGCCGGGTCAAAACCAAAAGGGATAATAGAATACACAAGCACTGAGTGACTAGAACAAGCTAGAACCACGACAGGGCAATGAGCTAATGAAAGAAGCTCTGTTAAATACCCTGTTCAGAGCAGTAACCACGCCTCCGAGGCGTCCTGATTGGTCCTGCAGCAATTGAGTGACAGGTCGTTCCGGAGGAGTGTCCTGATGACAACTTCCTGCCTAGATGCTGTAAAAGGCAGTCACTCCCTTGCGGCCGGCCTTGCATGACCGGATAGACCGTGGGGAAGGGAGCCATCAGGCCGTCTGGATGGAGGAACAGCTAAGTCTCTACCTCTTTCGGAGGTAGAGACCACAGGTACCCTGACAGTACCCCCCCTCTCAGATACGCCCACCGGGCGGAATACACCAGGGCGAGAAGGGAATCGAGAGTGAAACGCCCTGCGGCGACGGGGAGCATGCACCTCCTCCTGAGGTACCCAACTTCTCTCCTCAGGACCATAACCCTTCCAATCGACCAGATATTGCAGTTTCCCCCGGGAGATTCGAGAATCAACGATGGAATTGACCTCATACTCCTCCTGACCCTCCACCTGAACTGAGCGGGGAGGGGCGATCGTGGAGGAGAACCTGTTACATATTAATGGTTTTAGCAAGGAAACATGAAATGAATTAGGAATGCGTAAGGCATTAGGCAACGCTAAGCGATACGCAACTTAGTTAATTTGAGACAGTACCCTGTAAGGTCCAATATATCGAGGAGCAAACTTCATGGACAGCACTTTTAACCGAATGTTTCTAGTACTTAACCATACTCTATCGCCTGGAACAAACACCGGTGCTGCCCTTCTACGTTTGTCAGCGTGTTTTTTAACCAGCGTAGAATTGTGCAGAAGGATTTGTCGAGTTTGATCCCACAACTTTCTTAAATTGGCAACATGAACATCCACCGACGGTATCCCTTGAGAAGAAGACTCCGAAGGAAGGATGGAAGGATGAAAGCCATAATTCAAGAAAAAAGGGCTAGAATGCGTAAAATCACAAATGAGATTGTTATGAGCAAACTCCGCCCAAGGAATCAAACCGACCCAATCGTCCTGGTGTTCTGAAACGAAACAACGTAAATATTGTTCAACTTTTTGGTTAGTGCGTTCAGCAGCTCCATTGGACTGAGGATGATAGGCAGAGGAGAAATTCAATTTGATGCCTAGTTGGGAGCAGAATGATCTCCAAAAACGGGAAACAAATTGGGAGCCTCTGTCAGAGACAATTTGGGAAGGTATCCCATGCAAACGGAAAATCTCCCTGGCGAATATCTCCGCTAATTCGGGCGAAGATGGGAGTTTAGGTAAGGGAATGAAGTGAGCCATTTTAGTAAATCTGTCTACCACAGTGAGGATGACAGTCTGCTTTTTAGAGATAGGCAAATCAACAATGAAGTCCATTGCCAGGCAGGACCAAGGCTTTTCAGGAACCTCTAAAGGGTGCAGAAATCCGCATGGAAGCGAATGGGGTAGCTTGGTCTTGGTACAAACTTCACATGCCCCGATGAATTCTTTAATATCCTTGCGTAAGTCAGGCCACCAAAAATCTTTAGAGACCAGCGCATAAGTCTTGCGGATGCCAGGATGCCCAGCCACCTTGCTGTTATGGAGACAGCGTAGCACCTCCAGTTGGAGAGCGGCAGGAACGAAGTGTCGATCCCCAGGAGTCTGTTTGGGTGCCAAATGCTGAAACTTCATGATCTCAGAAAGCAATGGAGAGTGAATCCTGAGATTCGTGTTCGCGATAATATTCCCCTTAGGAACTATGGAGGACAGAAGTGGTTCAGTTATAGTGGATGGTTCATATTGACGAGACAAAGCATCGGCTTTAGAGTTCTTAGAACCAGGTCTATACGTAAGTACATAATTAAAGTGAGTGAGGAACAAGGCCCAGCGAGCCTGCCTGGCGGACAAGCGCTTAGCCTCCCCAATATAAGACAAGTTCTTATGATCCGTTAGAATAGTAACAGGGTGTAGTGTCCCTTCCAGTAAATGTCTCCACTCCTTTAAAGCCTTAATGACCGCTAATAGTTCCCTCTCCCCGATGTCATATCTGCTCTCAGGCCCAGAAATTTTTTTAGAGAAGAAACCACAAGGGTGTAACGGTTTATCCACCCCTAACCTTTGAGACAGAACAGCCCCAACTCCTGTCTCAGAAGCATCGACCTCGAGCAAGAAAGGCAGAGTCGTATCAGGATGAACTAGAATGGGAGCTGAGGCAAAAAGTTCCTTGAGAGTCTTAAAAGCACCAAGAGCTTCCTCAGACCAGAACTTAGTGTCAGCCCCTTGTTTGGTCATATTGGTAATAGGCGCAATGATAGAGGAGTAACCCTTAATGAAGCGCCTATAGTAGTTGGAAAAACCAATAAACCTTTGGATAGCCTTGAGTCCTTTGGGCAAAGGCCAGTCTAAAATAGATTGGAGTTTACCAGGATCCATTTTAAAACCTTCCCCAGAAATCACGTACCCAAGAAAGTCTACCTGAGACTGATCAAAACTGCACTTCTCCAATTTGCAGTATAGACCATGTTGCAGAAGTTTGTGTAACACCTTTCTGACCTGTTTATGGTGAGTCTCAATCTCCTTAGAGTGTATTAGTATGTCGTCCAGGTAAACAATAACACAATCATGCTGAAACTCCCTAAGTACCTCATTAATCAAATCTTGAAATACTGCAGGAGCATTGCATAGTCCAAATGGCATAACAGTGTATTCGTAATGGCCATACCGGGTATTGAATGCCGTCATCCACTCGTGACCTTGCTGGATTCTCACCAAATTGTAAGCCCCTCTGAGATCTAACTTGGTGAAAATTTTGGAGCCCTTAAGACGATCAAATAACTCGGTAATCAGTGGGATAGGATAGGCATTTCTGACAGTTATTTTATTCAAGCCTCGGTAATCGATACAAGGTCTCAGCGTGCCATCCTTCTTCTTAATGAAAAAGAACCCTGCCCCGGCCGGAGAAGAAGACCTCCTGATGAATCCCTTTTCTAAATTCTCCTGAATATACTCCTCTAGAACCGAGTTTTCCTGAACAGACAAAGGATATACATGGCCCCTCGGAGGCATAGTCCCGGGTAGAAGCTTAATTTTACAGTCAAATGACCTGTGTGGCGGCAAAGAATCGGCATTCTTCTTGTCAAACACTGCCCTTAAGTCTAGGTAAAGGTCTGGTATTTGTCTTTCTGTGGACTGAGTAGGATTCTCCTGTATGTTAATATTAGCTAATGGAGAAACCTTGCACAAACACCGATCCTGGCAGCCCTGGCCCCACGAGAGTATCTCCCCTAACTCCCAATCGATAATAGGGTTATGTTCTTTCAACCATGGGTACCCCAGAACTATGGGAACGGAAGGAGACGAAATGAGCAGAAGAGATAAATTCTCCACGTGTAGGATACCAACATTTAACTCAATGGGTATGGTCTCACGAAAGATAACAGGGTCTAGTAGTGGTCTACCATCTATGGCCTCAACGGCCAAGGGTGTCTCCCTTAGCAAAGGCTTGGTCGATAAAATTCTCAGCAGCACCGGAATCTATCAAAGCCATAGCCCTTACTACTTCCCTCCCGCAAGTTAAGGAAACTGGTAGCAGAAGCCTGTGATCTTTATAATTAGGAGTAGAGGACAAAATAGAAACACCCAAGGCCTGTCCTCTAGAGAGACTTAGGTGCGAGCGTTTCCCGGGCGGTTAGAACAGTTCGAGAGTAAATGACCCTTAGCTCCACAATACATACACAAACCCTCTCTTCTCCTGTACTGTCTTTCCTCCTCAGAGAGGCGGGTATACCCTATCTGCATAGGTTCAGGAAGCAAAGATACCGTGGAGTCAGGACTTGGAAAAGAGGGGGCTAACCTAAAAGAAGGTCTCCGGTTCCTCTCTCGAGTGTTCTGTCTCTCTCTTAAACGTTCATCTATACGAGAGATGAACGAAATTAAATCCTCTAAATTCTCAGGGAGTTCTCTGGTAGCAACCTCATCAAGGATTACTTCAGATAAGCCATTCAAAAATACATCCATATACGCCTGCTCATTCCACTTGACTTCTGACGCCAGAGACCTGAACTCTAGTGCATAATCCACCAGTGTTCGGTTCTCCTGCCTCAGACGCAACAGTAATCTGGCTGCATTAACCTTTCTACCTGGAGGGTCAAATGTTCTTCTAAAAGCAGCTACAAAGGCGTTATAGTTATAAACTAATGGGTTATCGTTCTCCCATAATGGGTTGGCCCTTCTCAGAGCTTTCTCAATAAGTAGGGTGATAATAAATCCTACCTTTGCCCTATCTGTAGGATAAGAGCGAGGTTGCAATTCAAAGTGGATACTAATTTGGTTTAAGAAACCACGACACTTCTCAGGAGCCCCACCATAGCGTACTGGGGGGGGTAATGTGAGAAGAAGCACCCACTGTGGCTACCTCTAGACCTGAACCGACAGGAGAAACAGGGGTATTACGTATCTCCTCTGGTGGGTTATTGGCACGAGATAGTAGAGCCTGTAGCGCAAGCGCCATCTGATCCATTCTGTGATCCATGGCTTCAAACCTAGGATCAGGAGAAGCTAGCTGACTGTTTGTACTTGCAGGATCCATTGGCCCTGTCGTAATGTCAGGATCGGGACAGGGATCCAACACGCAGAGTACAAACAGTAGCCAGATACGTATACCGGACCTTAGAATGGCCGGACTAACGTAAGTAGTACAAGCCGAGGTCGAGGGTAACAGAAGACAGGTAAGCGAGAGACAAGCCGAATCAAGGGTAACAGAGATAAGCAGAGTAAGGTAAACAAGCCGGGTCAAAACCAAAAGGGATAATAGAATACACAAGCACTGAGTGACTAGAACAAGCTAGAACCACGACAGGGCAATGAGCTAATGAAAGAAGCTCTGTTAAATACCCTGTTCAGAGCAGTAACCACGCCTCCGAGGCGTCCTGATTGGTCCTGCAGCAATTGAGTGACAGGTCGTTCCGGAGGAGTGTCCTGATGACAACTTCCTGCCTAGATGCTGTAAAAGGCAGTCACTCCCTCGCGGCCGGCCTTGCATGACCGGATAGACCGTGGGGAAGGGAGCCATCAGGCCGTCTGGATGGAGGAACAGCTAAGTCTCTACCTCTTTCGGAGGTAGAGACCACAGGTACCCTGACAGGCTTCTAAGGTCTTTATACAGTAAATAGGAGGAGCAAATGTAAGCGATTTCTTGTACCAACATAGGAAGTACAACACATTTGTGTACTGCCACCATATGTTCAGAAAAACAAAATAACTTTCCATATCACGCTGTTACCACCTTGCCTGCCAGACAGACAGACCGACCAGCAGGCACGCACCGCCTGCCAGACAGATTCGCAGACACACCGCCTGCCGGGCAGACCCTCTCACACACACACACACACACACACACACACACACACCGCCTGCCGGGCAGACCCTCACACACACACACACCGCCTGCCGGGAAGACCCTCACACACACACACACACACACACCGCCTGCCGGGCAGACCCTCACACACACACACACCGCCTGCCGGGCAGACCCTCACACACACACACACACACCGCCTGCCGGGCAGACCCTCACACACGCACACACCGCCTGCCGGGCAGACCCTCACACACACACACACCGCCTGCCGGGCAGACCCTCACACACACACCGCCTGCCGGGCAGGCCCTCACACACACACACACACCGCCTGCCGGGCAGGCCCTCACACACACACACACACACACCGCCTGCCGGGCAGACCCTCACACACACACACCGCCTGCCGGGCAGACCCTCACACACACACACACCGCCTGCCGGGCAGACCCTCACACACACACACACACACACCGCCTGCCGGGCAGACCCTCACACACACACACACCGCCTGCCGGGCAGACCCTCACACACACACACACACACCGCCTGCCGGGCAGACCATCACACACAGACACACACACACACCGCCTGCCGGGCAGACCCTCACAGACACACACACACCGCCTGCCGGGCAGACCCTCACAGACACACACACACCGCCTGCCGGGCAGACCCTCACAGACACACACACACCGCCTGCCGGGCAGACCCTCACACACACACACACCGCCTGCCGGGCAGACCCTCACACACACACACACCGCCTGCCGGGCAGACCCTCACACACACACACCGCCTGCCGGGCAGACCCTCACACACACACACACACCGCCTGCCGGGCAGACCCTCACACACACACACACCGCCTGCCGGGCAGACCCTCACACACACACACACCGCCTGCCGGGCAGACCCTCACACACACACACACACCGCCTGCCGGGCAGACCCTCACACACACACACACACCGCCTGCCGGGCAGACCCTCACACACACACACACACACCGCCTGCCGGGCAGACCCTCACACACACACACACACACCGCCTGCCGGGCAGACCCTCACACACACACACACCGCCTGCCGGGCAGACCCTCACACACACACACACACACCGCCTGCCGGGCAGACCCTCACACACACACACACCGCCTGCCGGGCAGACCCTCACACACACACACACCGCCTGCCGGGCAGACCCTCACACACACACACACCGCCTGCCGGGCAGACCCTCACACACACACACACACCGCCTGCCGGGCAGACCCTCACACACACACACACCGCCTGCCGGGCACACCCTCACACACACACACACCGCCTGCCGGGCACACCCTCACACACACACACCGCCTGCCGGGCAGACCCTCACACACACACACCGCCTGCCGGGCAGACCCTCACACACACACACCGCCTGCCGGGCAGACCCTCACACACACACACCGCCTGCCGGGCAGACCCTCACACACACACACCGCCTGCCGGGCAGACCCTCACACACACACACCGCCTGCCGGGCAGACCCTCACACACACACACCGCCTGCCGGGCAGACCCTCACACACACACACCGCCTGCCGGGCAGACCCTCACACACACACACCGCCTGCCGGGCAGACCCTCACACACACACAACGCCTGCCGGGCAGACCCTCACACACAACGCCTGCCGGGCAGACCCTCACACACAACGCCTGCCGGGCAGACCCTCACACACCACCTGCCGGGCAGACCCTCACACACACGAACCAGCGCCATGTGACAGAACCAGATGCACACATTTTGCCTTATGGAAGTCAACAAATAGACTGCTTCCACCATGTGGGCACACTCACCTCATTGGCACGGCGTCGAAGCGCTTGGTCCTCAAGTACACGCAAGGTCTTTGTGTATTCAGGGGGCAGCAGGTGGTTAAATGCACACAGTCCTTGACCCAATTTTACATACAGGCCTCCGTTTAGGACAGCTCCCTCCACTAATCTGTCAGCAGCCCGCTGGTGACACCGAGACATGATGGTTTCATAACGAGGGCTGTTCTGCCACACCAAAAGAGCGTTAAATACAGCTTAACTGGAAAAGAGTACTCTAAACACACTACAGCTGCAAATGGGAGATCCGTCACCCACCGCCAGGGAGATCCGTCACCCACCGCCAGGGAGATCCGTCACCCACCGCCAGGGAGATCCGTCACCCACCGCCAGGGAGATCCGTCACCCACCGCCAGGGAGATCCGTCACCCACCGCCAGGGAGATCCGTCACCCACCGCCAGGGAGATCCGTCACCCACCGCCAGGGAGATCCGTCACCCACCGCCAGGGAGATCCGTCACCCAGCAGGTGAAAGCAGTTTGTCACAACCCAGCAGGAATGCAGGGCAAAACACAATGAGCCAGACAATACTCTTAGCTGTAACCAGGTAATACATTCACAGGTATCATCACATGAGAAGTGATGCACGGCAGATACCTACAGAAGCCAGGTATAGATAGCCCAGGGGCTACAAGTAATAAACCCGTGTGAAAATAAATGCTGTGAAAATCCATAGCCATCACCCAAAAGCTGCTCACCTCATTCTCTCCACGAAGGGTGATATGAGTCGACCACCAGTAATCCACAGAGATCTGAGATCCAATCAGGAGCGACCTGAGAGAAACAAAACAAACAAAGAAATAATGGCAAAATGAAAAGCAAACATGGAGGAAACAGGAAGCCCTGACACAAGATTCAGTGTAAATCTCCTGATATCCATAGTACATGAGGTTATAGAGCACCATACTCGTGCAGGGCTACAAGACAGGCTACAGAGCAGCCTTACAGCTAGCAGGGCTACAGGATTGGTTAAAGAGCACCATACAGCGAGCAGGGCTACAGGATGGGTTATAGAGCACCATATAGCGAGCAGGGCTACAGGATGGGTTATAGAGCACCATATAGCGAGCAGGGCTACAGAGCACCATACAGCGAGCAGGGCTACAGGACGGGCTACAGAGCACCATACAGCGAGCAGGGCTACAGGACGGGTTATAGAGCACCATGTAGCGAGCAGGGCTACAGGACGGGCTACAGAGCACCATATAGCGAGCAGGGCTACAGGACTGGTTAAAGAGCACCATATAGTGAGCAGGGCTACAGGACTGGTTAAAGAGCACCATATAGCGAGCAGGGCTACAGGACTGGTTAAAGAGCACCATATAGCGAGCAGGGCTACAGGACCGGCTACAGAGCACCATACAGTGTATGGTGCTGTATGGTGCTCTTTAACCAGTCCTGTAGCCCAGGATGGGTTAAAGAGCACCATACAGCGAGCAGGGCTACAGGACGGGCTATAGAGCACCATACAGCGAGCAGGGCTACAGGATGGGTTATAGAGCACCATATAGCGCACAGGGCTACAGGGCTATAGAGCACCATATAGCGAGCAGGGCTACAGGATGGGTTATAGAGCACCATACAGTGAGCAGGGCTACAGGACTGGTTAAAGAGCACCATACAGCGAGCAGGGCTACAGGACTGGTTAAAGAGCACCATATAGCGAGCAGGGCTACAGGGCTATAGAGCACCATATAGCGAACAGGGCTACAGGACTGGTTAAAGAGCACCATATAGCGAGCAGGGCTACAGGGCTATAGAGCACCATATAGCGAGCAGGGCTACAGGACTGGTTAAAGAGCACCATATAGCGAGCAGGGCTACAGGATGGGTTATAGAGCACCATATAGCGAGCAGGGCTACAGGATGGGTTATAGAGCACCATACAGTGAGCAGGGCTACAGGACGGGCTATAGAGCACCATACAGCGAGCAGGGCTACAGGATGGGTTATAGAGCACCATACAGCGAGCAGGGCTACAGGACGGGCTATAGAGCACCATACAGCGAGCAGAGCTACAGGACGGGCTATAGAGCACCATACAGCGAGCAGAGCTACAGGACGGGCTATAGAGCACCCTATAGCGAGCAGAGCTACAGGATGGGCTATAGAGCACCCTATAGCGAGCAGGGCTACAGGACGGGCTATAGAGCACCATATAACGAGCAGGGCTACAGGACGAGCTATAGAGCACCATATAGCAAGCAGAGCTACAGAGCATCATACAGCGAGCAGGGCTACAGGACAGAAACATAGAAACATAGAATGTGACGGCAGATAAGAACCATTCGGCCCATCTAGTCTGCCCAGTTTTCTAAATACTTTCATTAGTCCCTGGCCTTATCTTATAGTTAGGATAGCCTTATGCCTATCCCACGCATGCTTAAACTCCTTTACTGTGTTAACCTCTACCACTTCAGCTGGAAGGCTATTCCATGCATCCACTACCCTCTCAGTAAAGTAATACTTCCTGATATTATTTTTAAACCTTTGTCCCTCTAATTTAAGACTATGTCCTCTTGTTGTGGTAGTTTTTCTTCTTTTAAATATAGTCTCCTCCTTTACTGTGTTGATTCCCTTTATGTATTTAAATGTTTCTATCATATCCCCCCTGTCTCGTCTTTCCTCCAAGCTATACATGTTAAGATCCTTTAACCTTTCCTGGTAAGTTTTATCCTGCAATCCATGAACCAGTTTAGTAGCCCTTCTTTGAACTCTCTCTAAGGTATCAATATCCTTTTGAAGATACAGTCTCCAGTACTGCGTACAATACTCCAAGTGAGGTCTCACCAGTGTTCTGTTCAATGGCATGATCACTTCCCTCTTTCTACTGCTAATACCTCTCCCTATACAACCAAGCATTCTGCTAGCATTTCCTGCTGCTCTATTACATTGTCTGCCTACCTTTAAGTCATCAGAAATAATCACCCCTAAATACCTTTCCTTAGATGTTGAGGTTAGGACTCTATCAAATATTTTGTACTCTACCCTTGGGTTTTTACGTCCAAGATGCATTATCTTGCACTTATCCACATTAAATGTCAGTTGCCACAACTCTGACCATTTTTCTAGTTTACCTAAATCATTTTCCATTTGGCTTATCCCTCCTGGAACATCAACCCTGTTACATATCTTCGTATCATCCGCAAAAAGACACACCTTACCATAAAGACCTTCTGCAATATCACTAATAAAAATATTAAAGAGAATGGGTCCAAGTACAGATCCCTGAGGTACCCCACTGGTGACAAGCCCAAGCTTCGAATATACTCCATTGACTACAACCCTCTGTTGCCTGTCACTCAGCCACTGCCTTACCCATTCAACAATATTGGAATCCAAACTCAAAGATTGTAGTTTATTGATAAGCCTTCTATGTGCAACAGTGTCAAAAGCCTTACTGAAATCTAGGTAAGCAATGTCTACTGCACCACCCTGATCTATAATTTTAGTTACCCAATCAAAAAAATCAATAAGATTAGTTTGGCATGATCTCCCTGAAGTAAACCCATGTTGTCTCTGGTCTTGAAATCCATGTGTTTTTAGATGTTCAACAATCCTATCCTTTAACATGGTTTCCATCACTTTCCCCACTACTGAAGTAAGGCTTACTGGCCTATAGTTGCCCGACTCCTCCCTATTACCTTTCTTGTGAATGGGCACAACATTCGCTAACTTCCAATCTTCTGGGACTACTCCTGTTATCAATGATTGGTTAAATAAATCTGTTAATGGTTTTGCTAGTACACCACTAAGCTCTTTTAATAGCTTTGGGTGTATTCCATCAGGTCCCATTGACTTATTTGTCTTTACTTTTGACAGTTGAAATAGAACCTCTTCCTCTGTAAACTCACGTGTAATAAATGACTCATTTATCCTTTTTCTTAACTGAGGTCCCTTTCCTTCATTTTCATCTGTAAATACCGAACAAAAATATTCATTGAGGCAGTCAGCTAGACCTTTATCCTCATCTACATACCTTCCTTCTTTTGTTTTTAATCTAACTAATCCTTGTTTTACTTTTCTTTTCTCATTTATGTATCTAAAAAAAGTTTTGTCCCCCTTTTTTACTGACTGTGCTATTTTCTCTTCTGTGTGGGATTTGGAAGCTCTTATAACTTGCTTAGCCTCTTTCTGCCTAATCTTATAGGTCATTCTGTCTTCCTCACTCTGGGTTTTTTTATAATTACTAAATGCTAACTTTTTGTTTTTTACTATTTTGGCCACATCTGCGGAGTACCACAGTGGTTTCTTGAATTTTTTGCTTTTACTGACAAGCCTAATGCAATTTTCCGTTGCCTTCAGTAGTGCAGCTTTTAAAGAATCCCATTTATTTTGGACTCCATTTAAATTGCTCCAGTCTGATAATGACTCCTTTACACATATTCTGATTTTAGAAAAGTCTGTTTTTCTAAAGTCTAAAACTTTTGTTTTTGTGTGGTGTGACTCAGTCACTGTTCTTATATTAAACCACACTGACTGATGATCACTGGATCCTAAACTTTCACCTACAGTAATATCTGATACCAAATCTCCATTTGTTAACACTAAATCTAGTATGGCCTCTTTACGAGTTGGCTCCTCAACGACTTGTTTTAGAGACAATCCCAGTAGGGAGTTTAGAATATGTGTGCTCCTGGCACAAGTAGCTATTTTTGTTTTCCAATTCACATCAGGAAGATTAAAGTCACCCATGATGATAACTTCCCCCTTCATTGTCATTTTAGCTATTTCTTCAACTAGTAGATTATCTAACTCTTCAATTTGTCCTGGGGGCCTATAAATCACACCTACACGAGTTACTGTGTGATTACCAAATTCTAACGTAACCCAAACGGACTCTATGTTCGCCTCACTAACCTTTATTAGGCTAGATTTTATGCTATTCTTTACATACAGGGCCACCCCTCCCCCTTTCTTGCCTTCCCTGTCTTTTCTATATAAAGAGTACCCTGGTATTGCTATGTCCCAGTCATTTTTCTCATTATACCATGTCTCAGTAACAGCGACTAAATCTACACTATCAGTTGCCATTATTGCCACAAGTTCATGGATCTTATTCCCTAAACTGCGAGCATTTGTAGACATGACGCTAAGCTTATCATTTTTTAACACACTTGCTACAGGCACCTTCTGTCCTTGTTTTGGGGGACAATTGGATTGATGTTTTATCACCCTTTTGCCCCCCCCCCCTCCTAGTTTAAAAACATCCTAGCAAAACCTCTGAACTGCTCACTGAGAACATTTGTTCCCTTTTGAGAAAGATGCAAACCATCTTTTTTGTACAGTTTATTTCCATTCCAAACAGAGCTACCATGAGCAATAAAGCCAAATCCTTGCTCCCGACACCATTCACCAAGCCACAAGTTAAAGTCCCTAATACGCATCCGCCTGTCGTTCTGAGTGTTATGCACAGGCAGAACTTCAGAGAATGACAGTGTGGAAGCAACCTGCCGTATATCATTGGCAAAAACACTAAAAACTTCCTTAACCTCTGAAACCTCATTGCAAGCCAAGTCATTTGTCCCTAAATGGACAAGTACATCCAATTCCCCTTCCTGCTTTGCTTGCTTAACAATATTACAGATACGTCTCCTGTCTCTGTGAGCAGTAGCTCCGGGAAGACACCTCACAAGACCACCATTGCCCATCTCCACACCTCTTATGATGGAATCTCCCAACAACAACTGCTTTCTATTAGGCCTCACCATAGTCTTCAAGCCTCTCTGCACAACACCACTAGCCTCAGTGCCTCTCTGCACAACACCACTAGCCTCAGTGCCTCTCTCCATAACACCATTACACTCTGAAAGTGCAGAAAATGAATTATGTAGAACAACAGACTGTGCAATATGCCTTTTATCCACAACTCCAAGTCTACCAGATCCTACAGTAATCCATCTGCCATTCCTAGTATGTCTCTGTGGCAGTGGCTTTGCAGCAGTTCCAGCCTGAGTTTGTTTACCAGATAATTTACAAATCTCAGACTTCAAAAATACAATCTCCTGCCGCAAGATAGAGAACTGTCTACAGATTAGACAACAACCAAACCTCCAAAAAGTGGAACGCGAAACAAATGCATAGCAACTATTACACTGAACTAAGTTTGCCATTCCAATGAGGCGAATAATTTAAATCAAACAAATTTTACCTTTTTTTTTTTATTTATCCTCCTGAATACCTCAGATTACCTCCAGGTTATCTCCAGAATATCTCCAACCACACACACTTAGAAGCAACACTCACCAGAATATCTCCAACCACACACACACTTAGAAGCAACACTTAGATGAAGCAACCAAGCTCTATTAGCCAAGCTAATGACAACTACCCTTATATACTCCTAAAATCACCTCCCACTAGGAATGTTTAACACCTGGGTAGGCCTCTGCTTATTAGCAAACAATAGCTAATTTAAATAGCAATCAATAGCAAGTAGCTACCTAATCCAATCAAATGCCTTATAATTACCAACAGGAAATCAAACCTTGTGCAATCAGTAACCTTTTCCTACAGATGAATCTTACCTGTAACAGTAAAAAAGAAAACTCTTAGCACAACTCTTAGACAGTTGAAGCTTCTGTAAAACTCTCCAGAATATCTCCAACCACACACACACTTAGAAGCAACACTTAGCTGAAGCAACCAAGCTCTATTGACAGGCTATAGAGCACCATATAACGAGCAGGGCTACAGGACGAGCTATAGAGCATCATACAGCGAGCAGAGCTACAGGATGGGCTCTAAAGCACCATATAGCGAGCAGGGCTACAGGACGAGCTATAGAGCATCATACAGCGAGCAGAGCTACAGGACGGGCTCTAAAGCACCATATAGCAAGCAGGGCTAAAGGACGCGCTAAGGAGCACCATATAGTGAGCAGGGCTACTGTCAGGGTATTTATATCGGCAGACATTTTGTGCTATGATAGAAATTAAAAGTGTATGTTCTGAAGTCACAATGAACAGACCAGACTCCATTTTGTTATTTTCAAGTTAACGAAAGACACAAGATTTCTATCCCTTCTGTAAAACTGACCGCTTTACCAGAGCTAAGAATGTATAGTATAAACAAACCAAATGATAAGAGACTGTCTAAAATGCTAATGGAATAGAATAAATTCTAAACCCAGACATAGGTGACAGAGAAGATTAAATAATTAATTTTACTTTCCATATGTACAAAGTCCCATTGTAAGTTTTGAGTTCATTTTTAGTTCACAAACTGTCATATTAGGAATTACTACAGAAAATGGAGACACATGGACTGAGAAAGACCCTTTGAAGTGAAAGGATAAAATAAGTTATAGTAACCATAAAGATAACGTAAATGATGTCAAAATAGCCACCAGGAAAAGTTAACTCTTTCCTGGATAGGTATGTTTAGTGGGACAAGACTGCCATCTAGAGTCCAAATACTACATTTATTATTTAGAAGGAACCACACCCACAGTGTTGTGATTGGTTCATAAACCAGTGACGAACAGAGAAACTTTCCCTTTAAAAAAAGTTAAGACAAGAGGAGAGAAGAGATTCAAGCATTCAGAGATCCAGGCATTGAGAGATCGATCAAGGCAGAGCCAGGAGGGGTAAGGCAGAGAAAGAGACCCATGACAAACAAGTTCCTGAACCTACCTGAGAACATCTGGTGAGAATATCTATTAACTGGTAAATATACTTGTAACGGATCGCCTGGCACCCCGACTTGGTACCTCCGTTAATGGATGCTCCTAGCGCTTCCTGAGGACTCCAAGCACTCTAGCAGACACCACAATCACCGAATCAGAGAAGCATAGGAATCCTCTCTAGCATATGAATGCTGTAGACCATTGAATAGGAACCATACGAATAGGCTTGTACTCCTAGCAGTCAACTGGAACAGCATGCAATAAATCCTTCCCCCCAATAATGAGACGACACATCACTTTGAGGGTAAAACAGGAACTCTGGACTGGCTCATCCAGCCTGGCTTTTATTACAATAATCCACATACAGGCCACACCCAGGGGGAGGCATAAAATAACCAATCACATACATGGTTCAGCCCACACATCCCCTCCCCTCAGATAACATTAAACCCAATTATCCAGTACACTTTTCCAGCCAAGTTCTGGATGTACCCCAAAAACAGGGGGTACACCTTTAAATCCAGCATTGCTGGATAGCCCTTATTCAGGGGGGAAACATATCCAAAATTCAAGTCATTCGGATGAACAGTTCGGGAGATATGGGGTTCCAAAGATTTGACCGACCGCATGGGTAAAGTATCCGAAAACAGTTCCATGCATTTTGGCCCTGCGGTCGGTCACAAACAAGGGAATGAAAACAGACGAATTGCCTGTGTTATAGAGCCTGGAGAGGGTTTGAATGAATTCCCTTGTTTGTGGGGTTCTTTCTACCGAACGGCGGGTCATTCGGTAGTTTCTATACGAATTTCTGGAAGTATGGAGGTCTCAGCGGTGTTTGCCTAGTCAAGTGTCCGATTTTAGTTCCAGACACTCGACGGCAAAACACCGCTGTTTGGTAGTTTAAGATGGCCGCCGCCACGTGTTCGGCTCCCGAATGGCGGCCACCCAGAGGACACAGACCACACTGCACTGATTGCCAATTACCCGTTTGCAACATTGTTGCAAACGGTAATTGGAGGCACACTTATTCCTGGGTGGTCTGGTTGTTCGGTAGTTTCACTCAATATACTGAATGGAGTGATTCTACCGAACAATCAGTGAATGCTGCATACAAATCACCCAGGATAAACTTAACACACAAATACACATATAATATTACAGGCAGTACACTAGAATATGTATCTGTCAGGATCGGGACAGGGATCCAACACGCAGAGTACAAACAGGTAGTAGGTACGTATACCGGACCTTAGAATGGCCGGACTAACGTAAGGAGTAAGCAAAGAATGGTCTAGAGACAAGCCGAGGTCGAGGGAACGAGAGAGCAGGTAAACGAGAGACCAGCCGGGTCAAAAGGGTAACAGAGGTAAGCAGAGTAGAATAAACAAGCCGGATCAGAACCAAAGAGTAAAATAGAGGTAAGAGCGCTGAGTGACTAGACTAGCTAGAACCACGATAGGGCAATCAACCAATACACAAAACCTCATTATATACCCTGGTTCCAGATAGATGATCACGCCCCCGACGAGTCCTGATTCGAGCTCAGGACTGATTGACAGGTCGGAACGGCTAATCGTCATGACGTCGGCTACTAGAGCCGCGTCATAAAAGGAGGCGGATCAGAGGCGTCCGGCGTGTAAACGGCCGAAATGACCGCGAGGAACGAGTGAGTCAGTTCTTCTGAGAGGACGGAATTCTCAGTATCTCACCTCCTCTGAGGTAGAGACAACAGGTACCCTGACAGTATCACAGTCTTAAAGGGACAGTAGTCCCAAAAGTCCCAATATGTCCATAGATGCTGTTAAAAGGGCCAGTAGCAGCAATATACAGTACAATATGCCCCAAATAACCCAGGGGCCATAGTCAGCAGGTAGGAGGCTAGCAAACAGGCTTCTCCAGGGCCCAGTGGCGAGGTTGGTTTCGCCACAATACTGGCTTAATTTAATTCATTTAAATTAATTAATATTTTCTAGTAGCATGATATATGACTGGATAAATCACATTCAGATTTCCATATTTAGAAATCTTAGTAATAAGAAATACATTATTAAACTTTTTACTCTGCAGGTAAAAACGATGATTTTGTATTTATGTGACATATCACAAGTTAGCATATTGTGACATTTATCCAGCTGTATTGATTTGCTCTAAAATAAGATAAAATATCTGTTAGACAAATTAATTAAAATATCAGCTTATAAAACATATCGATTTCTTCTCATTTGATGAATTCAAGGAAATGACTAATGACTGATTAAATGTTATTTTATTTAAAATTACATAAGAGTAGATCTTAATTACTTAGGAGGTCTAGCCAGCATTGAAAGGGTTATTTCTAACTGCCAGCTAAGTTTTTATGGCTTTACGCTGCAGCTCTGTCTCTGTGAAACTTTCACATTCCTTCTCTGTGAAGCCCATCGTAAATCAGTCTTGACGGCTAATGTGTAGATTCTAAACTACGTCTTAGCCATTGGGAAATGTTTTTATGTTACCATTGTATTGCATACTCATGTTATACTGAATTTCCATTGATTATTGCCACGCATGTTACTCATTATTATTATTATTTAAATTGTTAAGAAATAAAAATGTATCTATTTTTATAACAATTGTGATTTTATTATATGATATACATTTCACTTATAACGATAAACGTTCTTTGGGATCTGAGAATTAAAAATAGTGGGAATTTCTCATCTGTTTAATATTATTATCCCATAAATATCCCCACACTACAGAGCACCATATAGTGAGCAGGGCTACAGAGCACCATACAGCGTGCAGGTCTTTAGAGCACTTTACAGCAAGCAGAGCTGCTTTCTCCCCCTCTCTGACCGTATCAGTAGGAGTCCTTGCTCTGTTATGGATACGGCTTGTAATAGTGAGAAAGTATTCATATTTATCATCAATTAACGATGGTAAAAGGGTCTGTTCACTTGATCACTCAGCTCCAGTGTTCTCTATGGATTTAAAGGGCTATATGCAGTGTTGACTGCATGCAGCTCACCTGTCAGTCTGGGGCCACTAAACATGGCCCCAGGTATCTAATGATACTGAGATTTAACCCTGCTCAAACCAAATCGGCAGGAAACATCATTATAGGATGTAATGTGCTAAAAGTGGTTAATGTAGAGTTAAAGCAAACGGTGTGTCCAAAGACAGGTTAACGGCTCGTCTTCAATGCACCAGAAGAATGTTTTCTCACCTCCAGAAGCGACCAATGCTTTGAAGAAGGATCCTCATTCTCCTTCTCTCCTGTGGTTCTGACCAGTAATAAACAACCGCCCCAAGCGAAGGTACAGCAAGTATGGATCCCACAAACAGCCTGTGGAGCCCATGGCGCGGGGTGGAACTGAAACGGGAGACAAAAAGCATTAAACTTAGCATAACTGGTCCTCTTCGAATCGTGCAATGCCCACTAAATACAGCCAAAATCTCAGTCTGCCAAAGAATAAGAACACGAATATGTGTAGAAAACACAATGATTTATTTCCAGTAATAGACTATATGGAAACAAGAGACACCGTGTGCCAAGTGCTTTCACTCAGCCTGCCTAGCGTGAAGATAACAGACTATATGGAAACAAGAGACACCGTGTGCCAAGTGCTTTCACTCAGCCTGCCTAGTGTGAAGATAACAGACTATATGGAAACAAGAGACACCGTGTGCCAAGTGCTTTCACTCAGCCTGCCTAGTGTGAAGATAACAGACTATATGGAAACAAGAGACACCGTGTGCCAAGTGCTTTCACTCAGCCTGCCTAGTGTGAAGATAACAGACTATATGGAAACAAGAGAAACCGTGTGCCAAGTGCTTTCACTCAGCCTGCCTAGCGTGAAGATAACAGACTATATGGAAACTAGAGACACCGTGTGCCAAGTGCCTTCACTCAGCCTGCCTAGTGTGAAGATAACAGACTATATGGAAACAAGAGACACCGTGTGCCAAGTGCTTTCACTCAGCCTGCCTAGTGTGAAGATAACAGACTATATGGAAACAAGAGACACCGTGTGCCAAGTGCTTTCACTCAGCCTGCCTAGTGTGAAGATAACAGACTATATGGAAACAAGAGACACCGTGTGCCAAGTGCCTTCACTCAGCCTGCCTAGTGTGAAGATAACAGACTATATGGAAACTAGAGACACCGTGTGCCAAGTGCCTTCACTCAGCCTGCCTAGTGTGAAGATAACAGACTATATGGAAACTAGAGACACCGTGTGCCAAGTGCTTTCACTCAGCCTGCCTAGTGTGAAGATAACAAACTATATGGAAACAAGAGACACCATGTGCCAAGTGCTTTCACTCAGCCTGCCTAGTGTGACGATAACAGACTATATGGAAACTAGAGACACCGTGTGCCAAGTGCTTTCACTCAGCCTGCCTAGTGTGAAGATAACAGACTATATGGAAACAAGAGACACCGTGTGCCAAGTGCTTTCACTCAGCCTGCCTAGTGTGAAGATAACAGACTATATGGAAACAAGAGACACCGCGTGCCAAGTGCTTTCACTCAGCCTGCCTAGTGTGAAGATAACAGACTATATGGAAACAAGAGACACCGTGTGCCAAGTGCTTTCACTCAGCCTGCCTAGTGTGAAGATAACAGACTATATGGAAACAAGAGACACCGCGTGCCAAGTGCTTTCACTCAGCCTGCCTAGTGTGAAGATAACAGACTATATGGAAACAAGAGACACCGTGTGCCAAGTGCTTTCACTCAGCCTGCCTAGTGTGACGATAACAGACTATATGGAAACAAGAGACACCGTGTGCCAAGTGCTTTCACTCAGCCTGCCTATTTTGAAGATAACAGACTATATGGAAACTAGAGACACCGTGTGCCAAGTGCTTTCACTCAGCCTGCCTAGTGTGAAGATAACAGACTATATGGAAACAAGAGACACCGTGTGCCAAGTGCTTTCACTCAGCCTGCCTAGTGTGAAGATAACAGACTATATGGAAACAAGAGACACCGTGTGCCAAGTGCTTTCACTCAGCCTGCCGAGTGTGAAGATAACAGACTATATGGAAACTAGAGACACCGTGTGCCAAGTGCTTTCACTCAGCCTGCCTAGTGTGAAGATAACAGACTATATGGAAACAAGAGACACCGTGTGCCAAGTGCTTTCACTCAGCCTGCCTAGTGTGAAGATAACAGACTATATGGAAACAAGAGACTCCGTGTGCCAAGTGCTTTCACTCAGCCTGCCTAGTGTGAAGATAACAGACTATATGGAAACTAGAGACACCGTGTGCCAAGTGCTTTCACTCAGCCTGCCTAGTGTGAAGATAACAAACTATATGGAAACTAGAGACACCGTGTGCCAAGTGCTTTCACTCAGCCTGCCTAGTGTGAAGATAACAGACTATATGGAAACAAGAGACACCGTGTGCCAAGTGCTTTCACTCAGCCTGCCTAGTGTGAAGATAACAGACTATATGGAAACAAGAGACACCGTGTGCCAAGTGCTTTCACTCAGCCTGCCTAGTGTGAAGATAACAGACTATATGGAAACAAGAGACACCGTGTGCCAAGTGCTTTCACTCAGCCTGCCTAGTGTGAAGATAACAAACTATATGGAAACAAGAGACACCGCGTGCCAAGTGCCTTCACTCAGCCTGCCTAGTGTGAAGATAACAGACTATATGGAAACAAGAGACACCGTGTGCCAAGTGCCTTCACTCAGCCTGCCTAGCGTGAAGATAACAAACTATATGGAAACTAGAGACACCGCGTGCCAAGTGCTTTCACTCAGCCTGCCTAGTGTGAAGATAACAAACTATATGGAAACAAGAGACATCGCGTGCCAAGTGCCTTCACTCAGCCTGCCTAGTGTGAAGATAACAGACTATATGGAAACAAGAGACACCTTGTGCCAAGTGCTTTCACTCAGCCTGCCTAGCGTGAAGATAAGACATTTGGCCCTGTTGGTATTATAACTAGCTAGGGGTAACGAGGAGACACCTGGCCCACTCCCTGTTGGTACTATAACTAGCTAGGGGTAACGAGGAGACACCTGGCCCGCTCCCTGTTGGTACTATTACTAGCTGGGGGTAACGAGGAGACACCTGGCCCACTCCCTGTTGGTACTATTACTAGCTGGGGGTAACGAGGAGATACCTGGCCCACTCCCCGTTACTGTTACTAGCTGGGGGTAATGAGGAGACACCTGGGCCACTCCCTGTTACTGTTACTAGCTGAGGTTAACGAGGAGACACTTGGCCCACTCCCTCTTGGTATTTCATGCTAGACTTTTCCAGTTGTTCACAGACTTAGGGTTTGAAGTCAGTAACAAAATACACGCTCAAATGCTGTCTGGTGCCTTTGTCCAGGGAATCAAGGACCCTATACGCAAGGGAATTATTGCTGCGCGCCCTGAGTATAGAGTTGTTCCCCTTGATAAGCTGCTTCTGGTTGCCAGAGGACTAGAGGCAGCACAAGTCCCAAGAAGATCTAACCCTACCCCTCTTATGGTGTCACGACCACCGGTCCCAAGAGGCACCAGGCCTGAAGATGTAGTCTGCTTTAACTGTGGGGAAAAGGGCCATTTTAAGAGTGACTGCCCTGCCCCCCTTAAATACCAAAGACCATATGCTGGCAGGCAAGTGTCCCGACTTGCAATTACAACAGTTACTACAAAGGCCCCAAACCCTCCCTCACCTGATTCAACCCAAGAAGAATAGGACATCGGCAAGCCTGTGTCATTAACCCCTGTTATGGCAGTCTCTTCAGGGGAACAAGGGGGGCCTCTAGCTACTGTAACTTTACCCATCGAAGGCCACCCCACCACTTTTCTTGTTGACACAGGTGCAGCCCGTAGTGTTCTGAGAGAACAAGACCTGCCTGACACCTCCTTCCTTTCTAATATTGATGTTTCCTGTGTAGGAGTGGATGGCCTTCCAAGGCAGAGTCCCCTGTCTACTCCTCTACGGGTTGGCAGCTGCCCAAGTCTGCTTGCTCGTTTTGTGGTATCATCCACCTGTCCCATAAACCTGTTAGGTGCTGATGTTCTCTCTCGCCTGCAAGCATCTATCACATTCACTCCAGATGGCCAAGTGGAATTATCCTCTGCCCTGTCTGACTCAGACACCTCAGCACTGTGTTCCTTACCTTTAATGCTTCATCTAGAAAAACCCTGTGATAACACAAAGGCCCTGAGGGACAATTTCCCAGAATCTCTGATGAACAGCGTCCCCAAGACACTATGGTCTTCAGGCCCAGAGGACATAGGCCATCTTAAAGTCCCACCTGTAGTAATCAAGCTCCTTCCAGGAGCCAAACTACCGAGGAAGTCCCAATATCCATTGAAGCCTGCTCAAGCTGCAGCTATCACTAAGCAAGTCCAGGCTCTACTAGAGAAAGGAGCTCTTGTCAAGTGTGAGTCACCGTGCAACACCCCACTATTTCCTGTTTAAAAGAAAACGCCAAAGGGTGAACCAGAGATATATCGAATGGTCCAGGATCTCAGAGCAGTAAATGAAGCCACAGTTCTGGACACCCCTATTGTGCCAAATCCACACACACTCCTCTCTGGCGTTCCACCATCTGCTAGATACTTCACGGTGATTGACTTGGCCAATGCATTCTTCAGTGTTCCCCTGGATCCAGTCTGTCAGTATCTGTTTGCCTTCACACATGAAAAACAACAATATACATGGACTGTTATGCCCCAGGGGGCACAAAATTCTCCAAGCCAGTTTGCAAAAGCGATGTGTTCCATCCTTGACCCCTGGCAATCTGACCACCCTGAGGTTGTCCTACTCCAATACGTGGATGACCTACTCCTTTGTGGAGACGACGTCCCCACAACAGAAAAATGTTCTCTGGACCTCCTTTGTTATCTTGGAGATCAAGGATGTAAGGCGTCTCTAGTCAAACTTCAATTCTGCCAGCCTACTGTAATCTTCTTAGGCCACTGCCTGTCCCATGGAACCAGACATCTTAGCCGTGATCGGGTCAGAGCAGTTTTGGCCATCCCACCTCCGAAGACTACAAAATCCCTTCATGCCTTCCTAGGCCTCATCTCCTATTGCAGAGCCTGGATCCCTGAGGCCTCTCTGCTCATGCAACCTGTAACGGACCGTTTCAGCATGAAAGGGGAAAAATGCGTTTAGGCGATAATCCCCTTTTCCATAGACAGGCACAGCTACTGCAGAACATCAGAACTCACGAGCTGGATACGAAATAACACTCCGAACTGGAACAGCTGAACAAGAAAAGCATACAATCGGCTTACACTCTTGGCAGTCAGCTTACAATCCAATCCCCCCCAAGAACGAGACGACACTTCATTTTGAGGGTTAAGCAGGAACTCAAGACTGGGACACCCAGTCTGGCTTTTATTACCAACAAGTACATACAGGACACTCCCAGGGGGAGGATGAAATTAACCAATCACATGGATGTACCTCCCACACATTTCCTCCCCTTAGATTAACACTTAACACAATTATACTGTACACCTTTTTCCCCAATTCCTGGATGTACCCCAAATACATATGCTACACCTCCAACAGGTATCCCCTGATAGCCCTTATTCAGGGGGGACAACATATGCAAGAATCAGCCCATTCAGATAAACGGTTCGGGAGTTATGGAACTTTAAAGTATTGACCGACCGCATGGGTAAAGTATCCGAAATCAGTTCCATGCATTTTGGCCCTGCGGTCGGTCACAAACAAGGGAATGAAAACAGACGAATTGCCTGTGTTATAGAGCCTGGAGAGGGTTTTAATGAATTCCCTTGTTTGTGGGGTTCTTTCTACCGAACGGGGGGTCATTCGGTAGTTTCCATACGAATTTCTGGAAGTATAGAGGTCTCAGCGGTGTTTGCCTAGTCAAGTGTCCGATTTCAGTTCCAGACACTCGACGGCAAAACACCGCTGTTCGGTAGTTAAAGATGGCCGCCGCCACGTGTTGGTTTCCTGAATGGCGGCCACCCAGAGGACAAAGACCACACTGCACTGATTGCCAATTACCCGTTTGCAACATTGTTGCAAACGGTAATTGGAGGCACACTTAGTCCTGGGTGGTCTGGTTGTTCGGTAGTTTCCTCAATACAAGGAATGGAGTGATTCTACCGAACAATCAGATGAAGGCTGCATATATATAACCCAGGTTAACTGCATACATAAATACATATACAATATACAGGCAGTACAATAGGATAGGCTTCACAGTCTTAAAGGGACAGTAGTCCCAAAATGTCCATTGCTGATTTTAAAGGGCCAGTAGCAGCAATATAAATTAGTACATGCCCAAATATAGTCTTTAGAGTGCAATATGTCCAGGGGCCATAGTCAGCGGGCAGGAGGTTAGCAGCCAGGCTTCTCCAGCCCACAGTGGCGAAGTTGGTTTCGCCACACAACCCTTGTATGATGCTCTCAAATCAGACCCATTCTGTCTGTCGTCAGAAGCATATGACAACTTCTATATTCTCCAAAGTGCTATTGCCTCTGCCCCTGCTCTTGGCCTACCAAACTACGACAAACCTTTCAAATTATTCGTGTCTGAAAGACAAGGCCGTGCTACAGGTGTCCTCACACAACCACATGGTCCTGGCGGACGCCAGAGGCCTATTGGTTTCTTCTCCTGCCAACTAGACATCGTGGCTAGAGGAACTCCCTCTTGCCTTCGCGCTGTCTTTGCTGCTCAAGAACTTATTGAATGTACTGGTGACCTGGTTCTTGGCCACTCTCTCACTGTAATGGATCCCCATGATATCTCGGCCATCATTAACCAGGTCCAAATCAAACACGTCACAGCTGCTAGACACCTTCGTCTCCAATGTCGTCTCCTGTTACCTGACAATGTCACCCTTCAGCGATGTCAGGTTTTAAATCCGTCCACTCTTCTGCCACTCCCTGAGGGGGGTAGCTATTATGGATTCATCATGGACGAAGGATATGTCCTACTCCTTACACACACCATTGGCAAAATGCACTCCAATTTGCCCCCCTGCGACGGGCCAGAATATGCCTTCTGCACAATGTGGTACAAACCAACCATCAACCCAGAACCTCATTACGAAGATGAACTTTATCAATTGGTTGAGGTAATGCTCATCTTACAAGATTTCTACTGCGATGCTGAAGGCAACAGTATGGCTTTAGTCCAATTACCACATGAACTTGACCATCTGTATCATCATTGGGACACATCCATTCCACATGTCCCTGTAACCAAGTCTAAGACTAAGTCATGGGGTGATCTTGGGCTTATGGCGAAACTATGGGCCACCATGAACGATTCCCAGCTCCAGGAAATAGGCGTTGTCAAATATCCATCAACTGAACCCGAACATGTGAAGGCATGGCCACGCTACTTTCTGGAGGAAGAATTTGAAAATCTGGTCATAAAGCACGACTATGATCCAGAGACACCCCATGACTGCTTTGAACAGATGAAAATGGAAACAACACATCTACCAACCGTGCATGAGGATCCACTAATAGATCCCGACATCACGCTGTTTGTGGACGGCTCAAGGTATGCTGATGAAGAAGGAAGATGCCATACAGGCTATGCCGTCACCACAACAGATGAAATTATTGAATCATCATCATTACCATCAACAAAGTCTGCGCAAGAAGCTGAATTACAAGCCCTAACTTCAGCATGCAAGATCTCTGAAGGAAAGTGCGCCAATATCTACACAGATTCAAGATATGCACTGAGCGTGGCTCATGACTTCGGACTGATTTGGAAAACAAGAGGATTTCTTACCACTGCCGGCACACCAATCAAGCACAGTTCTGCAATCAAAGAGCTGATGGACGCCCTCCTACTTCCAGAAGAAGTGGCTGTTTTGAAGATAAAAGCACATGGGAAGTTGGACTCGGATGAAGCAAAGGGCAACCATCTGGCTGATCAGGCTGCAAGAGAACTACAAGAAGTGGAAAGAAGAGTGTCCGGAAATGAAGAAACTCCCATATTTACTCTGCAGACTCTTCCAACCGATCTAAAAATCCTACGGGAACAGCAGGCTACAGTTGCCCCTGAGGAAATACAAAAATGGAAACAGAAAGGGGCAGTTCTAAAGGATGGAGTGTATTACAACAACCTCAGGTTCTGCCTCCCTAAGAATTTGTACCCAGCAGTTGTTCAATGGGCACATGGTCCTGCACACTTATCAAAAGAACTGATGAATGCTCTTATACAGAAGTACTATGAAGCTCCTGGGATTACTACACTGACCAATAATTATTGCAAGGCTTGTGTCATCTGTGCCAAATGTAATCCAGGGAACAGCCAAAGTCCCTTTGAAACATTTGGCTAAACCCATGTATCCATTCCATAGAATTCAGATAGACCACATCCAGATGCCAAAGAGTGGCAACTATGAGTATGCGCTAGTAATAGTGGACATGTTCTCAGGCTGGCCAGAAGCCTACCCAGTGGTTAACATTACCGCTAAAACAACAGCACGGCGTCTACTCACAGAAATTGTATGCAGATTTGGATTGCCGGAAGTTATTGAAAGTGACCAAGGTCCGGCCTTCACAGCATCAGTAACCAAAGAGATTTGGGCTGCTCTAGGAGTGACCCTTGCTTTCCATACACCTTATCACCCACAAAGTAGTGGTAAAGTGGAGCGTATGAATGGTACCCTGAAAACCAGAATGCTAAAAATGTCACAGGAAACAAAAATGCCCTGGCCAGAAAGCTTGTCAATAGCCCTGTTCAGTGTCGGACATACACCCAGAGGAAAGCCCTCATTATCCCCTTATGAAATTCTGTTTGGAACTGCACCCAGGCTAGGTTGCTATTTTCCCCAACAACTACAACTGCAAACTGATGTTTTGGTAGATTATGTAACTGAACTTGCAGGTGCCTTAAACAAAATCCATGCCCAAGTTTTCACTTCAATTCCAGATCCTGATACTGACACAGGCAACCACAGTCTGCTCCCTGGTGATTGGCTCCTAGTCAAGAAATTTGTGCGAAAACACACCCTGGAACCCAGATTTGACGGACCATTCCAAGTCCTCCTGATCACCACCACCTCTGTCAAGCTGGCTGGAAGGCCTCACTGGATTCACGCCTCCCACTGCAAGAAGACACCTGCCCCAGAGGAAACAGACTCTGTACAGCCATGTACTTCTGGTACATTATCCCCTTGATTGGCCTTCTTAAAGCCCAGCAAGTGGCCATTACTAAAGATGCTAATGGGTACACCTTCTGGTATAATTCATCATGTACCCGTGTAGCCACATTTACTTTTGATTACTGTGACATTGTAGATTGCCCATTTCCCAAGTCACAGATCCAAGCCATTTATAAAGATATACCACAAGCAAAAGACCCCTATGTTTGTGTGGTTGACAAGCAATGGGGGCACAATTGTAATCATTGGGGGGATGCAGGATGGAATGCTGGGCCTGCCTGGGGTTATAAACCAAAAAGTGCCTTATCTAAAGTAGATGACCATGGTCGATCCCTCCTTCAAAGAATGACTTTAAGAAAGCCTGGAGGAGGTACACCTATGAAATTGATGTTAAATATTGAGCATCCTGGCCCAGAGGATGCTGACCAATATGTAATGGGAATGTATTGTAAGAGAGGTTCCTATAACAAATTAGGTCATTTCTATCTTAAAGATATGTGCCACTCTCCAGAGTGGCGAGGGGCTGATCATATGGTCCCAAATCCGCTGAAACCACATATCCAGTCCTTTAAGGACATGATGGCCATTGCTAACCCCACCTTTGAAGATACCATGGCCGCTGAAACTGGCTTTAAATGACATTAACTTGTGGTTAGAGTGGATGAGATATAATGCCAATAAACATAATAGAACTGCATGCTATGTATGTTGTGGTGCCCGACCCCATCTCGGCACTGTTCCATTAACTATCCCTTTAGAAATAGAGAATTGTTTTCTAGGTCTTTTTGCTAACCATTATGGTTCTAATCAGTCCCTCTGCAAAGCATGGACAGCAGAATACCCTCTCTTAGTTGGAAATGTCAAACCCCCAGATGGAGTTACGATTTACAAAAGGTAATTACACTTGTTATACCAACTATGACAGAACTGGTAAATTTGTGGGTAACTTTTCCAAAGGTTATTGTGCCACCTACAGAACTGTTCCTAAACACCTGCTACAGCACCATATCAGGTCACTAGGGGATATTTACTGGTTATGTGGGGACTTACTGATAAGGTCCAAGCTAGAGATTGAATGGTGGGGTGAATGTGCCCTAGCTAAAGTCATTATGCCCATTCATATTATTTCTGATAATCATTCTGACACACCCGGTCCTCCACATACACCAGCCAGAGTCAAACGTGAAACCCCAGTAAAGGGCAGTTTTGACCCACACATTTACATAGGTGCCATTGGGGTGCCTAGGGGGGTACCTAACGAATTTAAAGCTAGAGATGAAGTTGCGGTGGGGTTTGAATCACTGTTTACTATAGTCACTGCCAACAAAAACCTTAATTGGATCAATTACATTCATTACAACCAACAGCGCTTTGTTAACTATACCAGGGATGCCCTCCAGGGCTTGGCCGAACAATTACAGGCCACATCCCAAATGACCTTCCAGAACAGACTGGCCTTAGACATGATTTTAGCCGAAAAAGGGGGCGTATGTAAAATACTACCCGACACCATGACTTGTAGCACTTACATTCCAGAAAACACAGGTCCAAATGGTAAGGTCACCCTGGCCATAGAGAAATTGAATAAACTCTCAGAAGAATTGAAAGGAATTCTGGGGTGACAGATCCCTGGGAAAAATGGTTTGGATGGATGACTGGTTGGCAGAAAGCTTTAGTCCATATTGGTATGGCTCTACTAATTTTTCTTTTTGTTCTCGCTCTTCTCGTTTGTTGTGTCCTCCCATGCCTCAGAAAATTCCTACAGAAGACTGTAGACCAAACGACACCAACCTTTACTCATCTGGAAATTGGTGATCAAGACCTCACCTCACCCTGCATTCCGCTACAAACTCTCCCTTATGACGATAAAGTGCAGAAATTCTAGGAAGGGACAGCTCAGGGACAGCTTCCGTCTGTATGGGTCAGTCTACCGTGTGGAGAAGTGGTGGACCAGCCACCGCGGGATACCCATGGAGTGAAGTGTTCGAGAGCCGTACTGACGGATGAGCTGCAGCCTGTTAGGGTCAGACAAGGGATAGACTTGCACTTTGCATTAACACCAAGCTAGCGGTCATGGGGCTTCTGTGTCTTTGGGCTAACAAGTCTTCTGACATTAACAAATGAAGTTTTATCTTTTAGTAATTAACATTTTAAGGGGGGACTGTTGTAGAATTATTAGGCCCCTTTAAATCTATACTCCTATTTCTTTCTCAGGCCTCAGAGTCTTACAAGAATGCTTTGTTCATTGAAATTGTGTGTCAGCAGGAAATGTTCCTGCTGAGTGAAACATTGTAGCAGCTAGTCTTAATAAAATGTGAAGTTACTAAAAGCCTTGAGAATCTAACCTTGAGACTAACGTGCTAACTACTCAAAATGGCTGCTAAAGCCCCCCTCCCATCGAGTGAACTCCTCGTGCTAACAAGATGGTGCTGGAATCTGGAGGAGAAGTTCATGACGACAGTAGTGACCCAAGATGGTACACCCAGTAGGGAGAGCATTTAACTAACCACTTAACACCTAAGCCAATTAATAATGTTTACTTGTTGTTATCTTAAATTTCTTTAGTGATGTAATTATGCCTTTATAAGGGTCTGCGCACCCACTTTTTAACAGATGCCATTAAATGTCCTGAAGTTCTTTCATTTAAATTGAACCTCGTGTCAGTGTGAATTTACTTCTGCGTGCACGCAACTTTATTATTTCTAATTTGGACAGGAACAGATAGTCATTCAAACTTATTGGTTTGCGTAAAAGAATCCTTAACACTATTACTAGCTGGGGGTAACGAGGAGACACCTGGCCCACTCCCAGTTGGTATTATTATTAGCTGGGGGTAATGAGGTGACACCTGGCCCACTCCCTGTTGGTATTATTACTAGCTGAGGGTAACGAGGAGACACTTGGCCCACTCCCAGTTGGTACTATTACTAACTGGGGGTAGGGAGGAGACACTTGGCCCACTCCCTGTTGGTACTATTACACGCTGGGGGTAACGAGGAGACACTTGGCCCACTCCCTGTTGGTATTATTACTAGCTGGGGGTAACGAGGAGACACTTGGCCCACTCCCTGTTGGTACTATTACTAGCTGAGGGTAACGAGGAGACACTTGGTCCACTCCCTGTTGGTACTATTACTAGCTGGGGGTAACGAGCAGACACCTGGCCCACTCCCTGTTGGTACTATTACACGCTGGGGGTAACGAGCAGACACCTGGCCCACTCCCTGTAAGTACTATTACTAGCTGGGGGTAACAAGGAGACACTTGGCCCACTCCCTGTTGGTACTATTACTAGCTGGGGGTAACGAGGAGACACACGGCCCACTCCCTGTTGGTACTAATACTAGCTGGGGGTAACGAGGAGACACTTGGCCCACTCCCTGTTGGTACTATTACTAGCTGGGGGTAACGAGGAGACACCTGGCCCACTCCCAGTTGGTATTATTATTAGCTGGGGGTAACGAGGAGACACTTGGCCCACTCCCTGTTGGTACTATTACTAGCTGGGGGTAACGAGGAGACACCTGGCCCACTCCCAGTTGGTATTATTATTAGCTGGGGGTAACGAGCAGACACCTGGCCCACTCCCTGTAAGTACTATTACTAGCTGGGGGTAACAAGGAGACACTTGGCCCACTCCCTGTTGGTACTATTACTAGCTGGGGGTAACGAGGAGACACCTGGCCCACTCCCTGTTGGTATTATTACTAGCTGGGGGTAACGAGGAGACACTTGGCCCACTCCCTGTTGGTACTATTACTAGCTGGGGGTAACGAGGAGACACCTGGCCCACTCCCAGTTGGTATTATTATTAGCTGGGGGTAACGAGCAGACACCTGGCCCACTCCCTGTAAGTACTATTACTAGCTGGGGGTAACAAGGAGACACTTGGCCCACTCCCTGTTGGTACTATTACTAGCTGGGGGTAACGAGGAGACACCTGGCCCACTCCCTGTTGGTATTATTACTAGCTGGGGGTAACGAGCAGACACTTGGCCCACTCCCAGTTGGTACTATTACTAGCTGGGGGTAACGAGGAGACACCTGGCCCACTCCCTGTTGGTATTATTACTAGCTGGGGTTAACGAGGAGACACTTGGCCCACTCCCTGTTGGTACTATTACTAGCTGGGGGTAACGAGGAGACACTTGGCCCACTCCCTGTTGGTACTATTACTAGCTGGGGGTAACGAGGAGACACTTGGCCCACTCCCTGTTGGTACTATTACTAGCTGGGGGTAACGAGGAGACACTTGGCCCACTCCCTGTTGGTACTATTACTAGCTGGGGGTAACGAGGAGACACCTGGCCCACTCCCTGTTGGTACTATTACTAGCTGGGGGTAACGAGGAGACACCTGGCCCACTCCCTGTTGGTACTATTACTAGCTTGGGGTAACGAGGAGACACTTGGCCCACTCCCTGTTGGTACTATTACTAGCTGGGGGTAACGAGGAGACACTTGGCCCACTCCCTGTTGGTACTATTACTAGCTGGGGGTAACGAGGAGACACTTGGCCCACTCCCTGTTGGTACTATTACTAGCTGGGGGTAACGAGGAGACACTTGGCCCACTCCCTGTTGGTATTATTACTAGCTGGGGGTAACGAGGAGACACTTGGCCCACTCCCTGTTGGTACTATTACTAGCTGGGGGTAACGAGGAGACACTTGGCCCACTCCCTGTTGGTACTATTACTAGCTGGGGGTAACGAGGAGACACTTGGCCCACTCCCAGTTGGTACTATTACTAGCTGGGGGTAACGAGGAGACACTTGGCCCACTCCCTGTTGGTACTTGGAGGTAACTAAAAGACCTCCATTTGTTCAAAAATACATAGGGATAAAGGAGAGAGCGCAATCAACTTGTTTTTCTTTGGTTTTTACTATATATTGGGGCTGATGTGTACTGTAGTCATTGCAGCCGCCCAGTAGTGATGGGAGTGAGCGCTGGACTTTTCTTTCTGCAACTGTAAAAGGTTATTTGGAAAAATTAGGACCACTAGTAGGTACCTATGCCAATTATTTATTTTGTTCCATTTTCAGCAGGTAAGTCTTTATCTATATTCAGGTGGGCTGATCAGATGTCCACATACTATTGGACATAGTGTAATACAGTCTTTACGGTTCTTGTTTTTATCCCACGGTTACATTTTCAATAAAAACTGCAGCAGAAATTCAATGAATAGAGCAGAGATTTTCATCGCGAAAGCTGTATCAGATCTATACAGACAGCGCCGCACCCCCCCCCCCCCCCTTATATGGAAATCCAGTGATTCCTGGTACTGAAAGGGTAAAAATGACCAGGAAACGGCAGACGGGATATCGAGTGATTTCTGGTACTGAAAGGGTTAATGAACAGGCTGTATTGGGAAATGCCTGCTCCCTCCCTGCAGCCCTGACACTGGTTATCAGATACATCTGTCCTTCAGAGATTAGAGGGTGAAACAGTCTACATTAACCTTTCACCTCCAGCGCATGACAGAAAAAAATCTATTCCAGGTATCTGTTACCCTTTCTATATCACTGTTACTGCTCCCACTGGAAGGCTATTCCAGGTATCTACTATCCTTTCTATATCACTGTTACTGCTCCCACTGGAAGGCTATTCCAGGTATCTACTACCCTTTCTATATCACTGTTACTGCTCCCACTGGAAGGCTATTCCAGGTATCTACTACCCTTTCTATTTCACTGTTACTGCTCCCACTGGAAGGCTATTCCAGGTATCTACTACCCTTTCTATTTCACTGTTACTGCTCCCACTGGAAGGCTATTCCAGGTATCTACTGGAAGGCTCCTAAGGAGGAGACACTTGGCCCACTCCCTGTTGGTACTATTACTAGCTGGGGGTAACGAGGAGACACTTGGCCCACTCCCTGTTGGTACTATTACTAGCTGGGGGTAACGAGGAGACACTTGGCCCGCTCCCCGTTGGTACTGTTAGTAGCTGGGGGTAACGAGGAGACACTTGGCCCGCTCCCCGTTGGTACTGTTAGTAGCTGGGGGTAACGAGGAGACACTTGGCCCACTCCCTGTTGGTACTATTACTAGCTGGGGGTAACGAGGAGACACTTGGCCCACTCCCTGTTGGTATTATTACTAGCTGGGGGTAACTAGGAGACACTTGGCCCGCTCCCCGTTGGTATTATTACTAGCTGGGGGTAACGAGGAGACACTTGGCCCGCTCCCTGTTGGTATTATTACTAGCTGGGGGTAACGAGGAGACACTTGGCCCGCTCCCTGTTGGTATTATTACTAGCTGGGGGTAACGAGGAGACACTTGGCTCCCTGTTGGTACTGTTACTAGCCATGGTAAGGAGGAGACACTTGCCCAATCCCGGTTGATACAGATACCATTACCTTTGTACAAGAATAAAAAGGTATAAACAACATACCAGCGAGTGGAGCGCTATAATGAATATTAATATTCGCTGGTATATTGTTTATACCTTTTTATTCTTGTATTTTGCACTTTATTGTGGATTAAAGTATTCCACTTTTTGTGTTGAGCTGCTTTTATTCAGGCACTTTAGTATATCACTCACTATCTCAGTAAGGGATAGTTATTGTTTTCTCTGTGTGTACCATTACCTTTGTGTCTGTGAATGGATACATCGCAAAGATGGCCTCCGAATGCGGGGAGCTCCAGGACACCATCGAGATAACAGAGAAATGTGACGTCTACATAACAGCACCTGCAAGGGAGAATGAGTGCTGTTACTTTTTCCATGCAACACTCCATGCCTTCTTCACTCAATTATTCAGAAATCCCCTAATTTCACTTTCAGCCAGGCTCTACTCCCCCATCTTTCTCTAACTCATCCCCATTACACTTGGATTTTTGCTAGACTACAACCTTCATCCTCTCCCAAGTTACTCCATTCCTTTAGCATGTCCTTCTCACTCCAACTGTCACATTCCCACTCACCGGCCTCCCTCCTGCCTCTCCCACTCACACTTTCCTTCCATCTCTCAGTCGGTCTCTCTCCTTACACACCCGCAGTCTTCTCCCATGCCTCCATGCGTCCATTCTGCCGACACGCCTCCCCGCCTCCATTCTGCCGACACGCCTCCCCCGCGTCCATTCTGCCGACACGTCTCCCCCGCGTCCATTCTGCCGACACGTCTCCCCCGCGTCCATTCTGCCGACACGTCTCCCCCGCGTCCATTCTGCCGACACGTCTCCCCCGCGTCCATTCTGCCGACACGTCTCCCCCGCGTCCATTCTGCCGACACGCCTCCCCCGCCTCCATTCTGCCGACACGCCTCCCCCGCCTCCATTCTGCCGACACGCCTCCCCCGCGTCCATTCTGCCGACACGCCTCCCCCGCGTCCATTCTGCCGACACGCCTCCCCCGCGTCCATTCTGCCGACACGCCTCCCCCGCGTCCATTCTGCCGACACGCCTCCCCCGCGTCCATTCTGCCGACACGTCTCCCCCGCGTCCATTCTGCCGACACGTCTCCCCCGCGTCCATTCTGCCGACACGTCTCCCCCGCGTCCATTCTGCCGACACGTCTCCCCCGCGTCCATTCTGCCGACACGTCTCCCCCGCGTCCATTCTGCCGACACGTCTCCCCCGCGTCCATTCTGCCGACACGTCTCCCCCGCGTCCATTCTGCCGACACGTCTCCCCCGCGTCCATTCTGCCGACACGTCTCCCCCGCCTCCATTCTGCCGACACGTCTCCCCCGCCTCCATTCTGCCGACACGTCTCCCCCGCCTCCATTCTGCCAACACGTCTCCCCCGCCTCCATTCTGCCGACACGTCTCCCCCGCCTCCATTCTGCCAACACGTCTCCCCCGCCTCCATTCTGCCAACACGTCTCCCCCGCCTCCATTCTGCCAACACGTCTCCCCCGCCTCCATTCTGCCAACACGTCTCCCCCGCCTCCATTCTGCCAACACGTCTCCCCCGCCTCCATTCTGCCAACACGTCTCCCCCGCCTCCATTCTGCCAACACGTCTCCCCCGCCTCCATTCTGCCAACACGTCTCCCCCGCCTCCATTCTGCCAACACGTCTCCCCCGCCTCCATTCTGCCAACACGTCTCCCCCGCCTCCATTCTGCCAACACGTCTCCCCCGCCTCCATTCTGCCAACACGTCTCCCCCGCCTCCATTCTGCCAACACGTCTCCCCCGCCTCCATTCTGCCAACACGTCTCCCCCGCCTCCATTCTGCCAACACGTCTCCCCCGCCTCCATTCTGCCAACACGTCTCCCCCGCCTCCATTCTGCCAACACGTCTCCCCCGCCTCCATTCTGCCAACACGTCTCCCCCGCCTCCATTCTGCCAACACGTCTCCCCCGCCTCCATTCTGCCAACACGTCTCCCCCGCCTCCATTCTGCCAACAAGTCTCCCCCGCCTCCATTCTGCCAACACGTCTCCCCCGCCTCCATTCTGCCAACACGTCTCCCCCGCCTCCATTCTGCCAACACGTCTCCCCCGCCTCCATTCTGCCAACACGTCTCCCCCGCCTCCATTCTGCCAACACGTCTCCCCCGCCTCCATTCTGCCAACACGTCTCCCCGCCTCCATTCTGCCAACACGTCTCCCCCGCCTCCATTCTGCCAACACGTCTCCCCCGCCTCCATTCTGCCAACACGTCTCCCCCGCCTCCATTCTGCCAACACGTCTCCCCCGCGTCCATTCTGCCAACACGTCTCCCCCGTGGAAAAGTGGAAAAGTGCCCCGAAACCTGACAAACCGATGACCTAGCTATGCAGGTTAGGTCCCACACAGTAGCCTGCCTCTTGGAACTAGTCATGGGATCGGATCTCAATGGCAGCAGGTCAAACCTTTAACCATGAGGTGATGCTACATTGTGCAGAGACATGGAGCTATCTGAACAGTATACGGTTACGTGGGGAGCCCTGGTGTCTGGAGGTGAATTAGGCGCCTGGGTGGGACCCGTATTATTTTAGTATTGTACTCTGGGGTACTCTGATCAATAAAGGCAGTCCTATTTTCACACTTTATGTAGTTCCCATTTATGTTTGGGTCGGCCGCTATATCATGGATTACTCTGTGGAAAAAGGAGAGGGACTTTGGTAGAGATACTCTGGTCGAGTATCACCTGGTGGTAGTGGTGTGAAACTCTCCGTCCTGGACAGACATTCAAGGGAGGAAATTAGTGAATGGAGAAACCGTACAAGTTAATGAAGCAGAGCACCTCATAGTATTCTTTGGAGGCACGGGGTGAGTGGCAAGCAACCATTTCCGAGCTCAGAGAGAGCGATAAATATTCACAAGTCTCTCCGTCTCTCCCCATTCACAAGTCCCCCAACCCCCCTCCTCACATCTCCCCAGCTCAACCCCTCCTCACATGTCTCCCCCAGCTTCCCCTCTCCCACTCCCCCCACTCCCATGTCTCCCCAGCTTCCCCCCCACTTCTCCCCGGCTCCCCTCACCTGTCTCCCCAGCTCCCCCCCCCTCTCACCTGTCTCCCCAGCTCCCCCCCCTCTCACCTGTCTCCCCAGCCCCCCCCCCTCTCACCTGTCTCCCCAGCCCCCCCCCCTCTCACCTGTCTCCCCAGCTCCCCCCCCTCTCACCTGTCTCCCCAGCTCCCCCCCCTCTCACCTGTCTCCCCAGCTCCCCCCCCTCTCACCTGTCTCCCCAGCTCCCCCCCCTCTCACCTGTCTCCCCAGCTCCCCCCCCTCTCACCTGTCTCCCCAGCTCCCCCCCCTCTCACCTGTCTCCCCAGCTCCCCCCCCTCTCACCTGTCTCCCCAGCTCCCCCTCTCACCTGTCTCCCCAGCTCCCCCTCTCACCTGTCTCCCCAGCTCCCCCTCTCACCTGTCTCCCCAGCTCCCCCTCTCACCTGTCTCCCCAGCTCCCCCTCTCACCTGTCCCCCCAGCTCCCCCTCTCACCTGTCTCCCCAGCTCCCCCTCTCACCTGTCTCCCCAGCTCCCCCTCTCACCTGTCTCCCCAGCTCCCCCTCTCACCTGTCTCCCCAGCTCCCCCTCTCACCTGTCTCCCAAGCTCCCCCTCTCACCTGTCTCCCCAGCTCCCCCTCTCACCTGTCTCCCCAGCTCCCCCTCTCACCTGTCTCCCCAGCTCCCCCTCTCACCTGTCTCCCCAGCTCCCCCTCTCACCTGTCTCCCCAGCTCCCCCTCTCACCTGTCTCCCCAGCTCCCCCTCTCACCTGTCTCCCCAGCTCCCCCTCTCACCTGTCTCCCCAGCTCCCCCTCTCACCTGTCTCCCCAGCTCCCCCTCTCACCTGTCTCCCCAGCTCCCCCTCTCACCTGTCTCCCCAGCTCCCCCTCTCACCTGTCTCCCCAGCTCCCCCTCTCACCTGTCTCCCCAGCTCCCCCTCTCACCTATCCCCCCAGCTCCCCCCTCTCACCTATCCCCCCAGCTCCCCCCTCTCACCTGTCCCCCCAGCTCCCCCCTCTCACCTGTCCCCCCAGCTCCCCCCTCTCACCTGTCCCCCCAGCTCCCCCTCTCACCTGTCTCCCCAGCTCCCCCTCTCACCTGTCTCCCCAGCTCCCCCTCTCACCTGTCTCCCCAGCTCCCCCTCTCACCTGTCTCCCCAGCTCCCCCTCTCACCTGTCTCCCCAGCTCCCCCTCTCACCTGTCTCCCCAGCTCCCCCTCTCACCTGTCTCCCCAGCTCCCCCTCTCACCTGTCTCCCCAGCTCCCCCTCTCACCTGTCTCCCCAGCTCCCCCTCTCACCTGTCTCCCCAGCTCCCCCTCTCACCTGTCTCCCCAGCTCCCCCTCTCACCTGTCTCCCCAGCTCCCCCTCTCACCTGTCTCCCCAGCTCCCCCTCTCACCTGTCTCCCCAGCTCCCCCTCTCACCTGTCCCCCCAGCTCCCCCCTCTCACCTGTCCCCCCAGCTCCCCCCTCTCACCTGTCCCCCCAGCTCCCCCCTCTCACCTGTCCCCCCAGCTCCCCCCTCTCACCTGTCTCCCCAGCTCCCAGCTCCCCCCTCTCACCTGTCTCCCCAGCTCCCCCCTCTCACCTAGCTCCCCAGCTCCCCCTCTCACCTGTCCCCCCAGCTCCCCCTCTCACCTGTCTCCCCAGCTCCCCCCTCTCACCTAGCTCCCCAGCTCCCCCTCTCACCTGTCCCCCCAGCTCCCCCTCTCACCTGTCTCCCCAGCTCCCCCTGTCTCCCCAGCTCCCCCCTCTCACCTAGCTCCCCAGCTCCCCCTCTCACCTGTCCCCCCAGCTCCCCCTCTCACCTGTCTCCCCAGCTCCCCCTCTCACCTGTCTCCCCAGCTCCCCCTGTCTCCCCAGCTCCCCCCTCTCACCTGTCTCCCCAGCTCCCCCCTCTCACCTGTCTCCCCAGCTCCCCCCTCTCACCTGTCCCCCCAGCTCCCCCTCTCACCTGTCCCCCCAGCTCCCCCTCTCACCTGTCCCCCCAGCTCCCCCTCTCACCTGTCTCCCCAGCTCCCCCTGTCTCCCCAGCTCCCCCCTCTCACCTAGCTCCCCAGCTCCCCCTCTCACCTGTCTCCCCAGCTCCCCCCTCTCACCTGTCTCCCCAGCTCCCCCTGTCCCCCCAGCTCCCCCTCTCACCTGTCTCCCCAGCTCCCCCTCTCACCTGTCCCCCCAGCTCCCCCTCTCACCTGTCCCCCCAGCTCCCCCTCTCACCTGTCTCCCCAGCTCCCCCTGTCCCCCCAGCTCCCCCTCTCACCTGTCTCCCCAGCTCCCCCTCTCACCTGTCCCCCCAGCTCCCCCTCTCACCTGTCCCCCCAGCTCCCCCTCTCACCTGTCTCCCCAGCTCCATGCTCTGACAGTGTGGGATGCTGGGATCCCAGTCAGCCTTGGCCACGCCCCCATTCCGCATCTTCCGCATTCATTTCAACATCAGTTCCAGAGTGTGTGATTGTGGGCGTGTCCTCCGAGAGAGGTGATTCCCAGCAATCTGTGCGCGGCACGTGAAGTGACAGCCGCCATGTTTAATGCTGGCAACAGATTGCTGCCTGGTTACTGATCACCAACATTAACCCCTTCACTGCCGACTGCACATCATTTACTGCATGTTCCAGGATTACCTCCCAAAACTGTGCTTTATACAGCAGCCAATACACCCCAATACCTCCCCCTCCCTGTACCCCAATACCTCTCTCCCTCCCTGTACCCCAATACCTCCCCCTCCCTGTACCCCAATACCTCCCCCCCCTGTACCCCAATACCTCTCTCCCTCCCTGTACCCCAATACCTCCCCTTCCCTGTACCCCAATACCTCCCCCCCCGTACCCCAATACCTCTCTCCCTCCCTGTACCCCAATACCTCCCCCTCCCTGTACCCCAATACCTCTCTCCCTCCCTGTACCCCAATACCTCCCCCTCCCTGTACCCCAATACCTCCCCCCCCTGTACCCCAATACCTCTCTCCCTCCCTGTACCCCAATACCTCCCCCTCCCTGTACCCCAATACCTCCCCCCCTGTACCCCAATACCTCTCTCCCTCCCTGTACCCCAATACCTCCCCCCCCGTACCCCAATACCTCTCTCCCTCCCTGTACCCCAATACCTCTCACCCTCCCTGTACCCCAATACCCCTCACCCTCCTCCTCCCTGTATCCCAATACCTCTCCCCCTCCCTGTACCCCAATACCTCTCCCCCTCCCTGTATCCCAATACCTCTCCCCCAATACCCCTCCCCCTCCCTGTATCCCAATACCTCTCACCCTCCTCCTCCCTGTATCCCAATACCTCTCACCCTCCTCCTCCCTGTATCCCAATACCTCTTCCCCTCCCTGTACCCCAATACCTCTCCCCCTCCCTGTATCCCAATACCTCTCCCCCTCCCTGTACCCCAATACCCCTCCCCCTCCCTGTATCCCAATACCTCTCCCCCTCCCTGTATCCCAATACCTCTCACCCTCCTCCTCCCTGTACCCCAATACCTCTCCCCCTCCCTGTATCCCAATACCTCTCCCCCTCCCTGTACCCCAATACCCCTCCCCCTCCCTGTATCCCAATACCTCTCCCCCTCCCTGTATCCCAATACCTCTCACCCTCCTCCTCCCTGTACCCCAATACCTCTCCCCTCCCCTCCCTGTACCCCAATACCTCTCCCCCTCCCTGTATCCCAATACCTCTCCCCCTCCCCTCCCTGTATCCCAATACCTCTCCCCCTCCCTGTATCCCAATACCTCTCCCCCTCCCTGTATCCCAATACCTCTCCCCCAATACCCCTCCCTGTATCCCAATACCTCTCACCCTCCTCCTCCCTGTATCCCAATACCTCTCACCCTCCTCCTCCCTGTATCCCAATACCTCTTCCCCTCCCTGTACCCCAATACCTCTCCCCCTCCCTGTATCCCAATACCTCTCCCCCTCCCTGTATCCCAATACCTCTCCCCCTCCCTGTACCCCAATACCCCTCCCCCTCCCTGTATCCCAATACCTCTCCCCCTCCCTGTATCCCAATACCTCTCACCCTCCTCCTCCCTGTATCCCAATACCTCTCACCCTCCCCTCCCTGTACCCCAATACCTCTCCCCCTCCCTGTATCCCAATACCTCTCCCCCTCCCTGTATCCCAATACCTCTCCTCCTCCCTGTATCCCAATACCTCTCCCCCTCCCCTCCCTGTATCCCAATACCTCTCCCCCTCCCTGTATCCCAATACCTCTCCCCCTCTCCCTCCCTGTACCCCAATACCCCTCCCCCTCCCTGTATCCCAATACCTGTCACCCTCCTCCTCCCTGTATCCCAATACCTCTCCCCCTCCCTGTACCCCAATACCTCTCCCCCTCCCTGTATCCCAATACCTCTCCCCCTCCCTGTACCCCAATACCTCTCCTCCTCCCTGTATCCCAATACCTCTCCCCCTCCTCCTCCCTGTATCCCAATACCTCACCCCCCCTCCTCCCTGTATCCCAATACCTCTCCCCCTCCCCCTCCCTGTATCCCAATAACTCTCCCCCTCCTCCTTCCTGTATCCCAATACCTCTCACCCTCCCTGTATCCCAATACCTCTCACCCATCTCCTCCCTGTACCCCAATACCTCTCCCCCTCCCCTCCCTGTACCCCAATACCTCTCCCCCTCCCTGTATCCCAATACCTCTCCTCCTCCCTGTATCCCAATACCTCTCCCCCTCCCCTCCCTGTATCCCAATACCTCTCCCCCTCCCTGTATCCCAATATGTGGCGGAACCAACCTCGCCACTGTGAACTGAAGAAGCCTGGTTGCCCGCCTCCTACCTGCTGACTATGGCCCCTGGTAAATTTGTACCTTTGAAGATTCGGGCATGTGGTATTTTATATTGCTGCTACTGGCCCTTTAAGGGCCATCCGTGGACATATTATGACTTTTAGGAACAATGCCCCTTTAAAACTGTGTAGCAGATTGCATTCAGGCTGTCTTTAATGTGTTCGGTAAACTGTGTTATGTGTTCGGTAAGCTGTCTTTAATGTGTTCGGTAAACTGTGTTATGTGTATGCAGCATTCGCCTGATTGTTCGGTAGAATCACTCCATTCATTATATTGAGTGAAACTACCGAAACAACCACACCACCCAGGATTAAAGTGTGCCTCCAATTACCGTTCGCAACAATGTTGCAAACGGGTAATTGGCAATGTGTGTAATGTGTGGTTTTGTCCTCTGGGTGGCCGCCATTCGGGAAACGAACACGTGGCGGTGGCCATCTTAAACTCCCGAACAGCGGTGTTTTGCCGTCGAGTGTCTGGAACTAAAATCAGACACTCGACTAGGCAAACACCGCTGAGACCTCCAGACTTCCATGAATTTGTGTAGAAACTACCGAATGGCCCGCCGTTCGGTAGAAAGAACCCCACGAACAAGGGGATTCATTCAAGCCCTCCCCAGGCTCTATAACCCAGGCAATTCGTGTGTTTTCATTCCCTTTTCTGTGACCGACCGCAGGGCCAAAGTACATGGAACTATTTTCGGATACTTTTGCCATGCGGTTGGTCAAAACTTTAACCCTCCATAATTCCCGAACCCCTGGTCCGATCTGGGTGATTTTTGGATATGTGCCTCACCCAGATCAGGGCTACCAGTGGATGTAACATTTAAAGGGGTACCCATTTAAAGGGGTACATCCAGAAACCCAGGGAATTTGTGTCTGGAATAATGGGATTATGTGTCACACTAAGAGGAGGAGATGTGTGGGAGGCAACTGGTACATTATTGGCTGTTGTACTAATTGTTGTGGATCTCTTCCTTGCATGGGAGAATGTCTTAAAAGGAGGTTATGATTCTCCTCCCTGTATCCCAATACCTCTCACCCTCCTCCTCCCTGTATCCAATGGTTCTCCTTCCTGTATCCCAATACCTCTCCTCCTCCTCTTCCCTGTATCCCAATACTTCTCCTCCTCCCTGTCTCCCAATACTTATCCTCCTTCCTGTATCCCAATACTTATCCTCCTTCCTGTATCCCAATACCTCTCCCCCTCCTCCTCCCTGTCTCCCAATGCTTTCCCCCCTCCCTGTCTCCCAATACCTCTCACCCTCCTCCCTGTATCCCAATGCTTCTCCCCCTCCCTGTATCCCAATACCTCTCACCCTCCTCCCTGTATCCCAATGCTTCTCCCCCTCCCTGTATCCCAATACGTCTCCTCCTCCCTGTATCCCAATACTTCTCCTCCTCCCTGTATCCCAATACTTCTCCTCCTCCCTGTATCCCAATACTTCTCCTCCCTGTATCCCAATACTTCTCCTCCTCCTCTATTTATCCCAATACTTCTCCTCCTCCTCCCTGTATCTCAATACTTCTCCTCCCTGTATCCCAATGCTTCTCCCCCTCCCTGTATCTCAATACTTCTCCTCCTCCCTGTATCCCAATGCTTCTCCCCCTCCCTGTATCTCAATACTTCTCCTCATCCTCCCTGTATCCCAATGCTTCTCCCCCTCCCTGTATCTCAATACTTCTCCTCCTCCTCCTCTTTCCTGTATCCCAATACTTCTCCTCCTCCTCCCTGTATCCCAATACTTCTCCTCCTCCCTGTATCCCAATATTTCTCCTCCTCCTCCCTGTATCCCAATATTTCTCCTCCTCCTCCCTGTATCCCAAATGCTTCTCCCCCTCCCTGTATCCCAATACTTCTCCTCCCTGTATCCCAATGCTTCTCCCCCTCCCTGTATCTCAATACTTCTCCTCCTCCTCTTTCCTGTATCCCAATACTTCTCCTCCTCCTCCCTGTATCCCAATACTTCTCCTCCTCCTCCCTGTATCCCAATACTTCTCCTCCTCCATGTATCTCAATACTTCTCCTCCTCCCTGTATCCCAATGCTACTCCTCCTCCCTGTATCCCAATGCTACTCCTCCTCCCTGTATCCCAATGCCTCTCACCCCTCCCTGTCTCCCAATACCTCTCACCCTCCTCCTCCCTGTATCCCAATACCTCTCAACCTCGTCCACCCTGTCAGGGTATTTATATCGGCAGACATTTGTGCTATGATAGAAATACAAAGTGTATATTCTGAAGTCAATCTAAATAGACCAGACTCCATTTTGTATCTTCAAGTTAACAAAGAGACACAAAATGTCTATCCTTTCTCTAAAACTGACTGCTTTGCCCAAGCTGAATGGAATGTCTTATATATAAACAAACCAAATAGATAAGACATTGAGAATGGGGGTGGACAGACTGTCTAATTGCAAATGGAATATAATAAATTCTAAAAACCCAGACCTGGGTGACAGAGGATTAAATAATTACATTTTACTTTCGATATTGTACAACGTCCCATTATAGTTTAAGGTGAAACTTAGTTCACCAACTATCAATTTTAGGAATTATAGCAGAATTTGCAGACGCATAGTCTGGACAAAACTGAGAAAGACCCTGTGATCTGACAAGTGAATATAAAATTATGGCTACATAAAGATAACGTAAAAATAGCCACCAGGAAAAGTTAACTCTTTCCTGGATAGGTATGTCTAGTGGAACAAGGCTGCCATCTAGAGTCCAAATATTAAAATGATTACCTAGAAGGCAACCACACCCCACATTTGTGATTGGCTATCACTTAGAGGAATTTCCCCTTTAAAAAGTTAAGACAAGGGAAGAGTCAAAAATTCAAAGATTGAAGAGAGACACATTACGACACTCTGGGGATTCAGAGAGATCCAGGCAGAATCGGGCGATCAGAGTAACCAAGAAACTCTTACACTCCATGCAGAGAAAGAGATCCATGACACTTAGCTACCTGAGGATATCTGATGAGAAAATATCTACTTAACTGGTAAATATACAGGCATTTAATTAATTAATTTAAATTAATTAAAATTAATAGCATGATATATGACTGGATAAATCGTGATTAGATTTCATATTTAGAAATCTTAATTATTAAAGGATATATATATATGGTTATAGCATCCCATCTGCAGCTGGGATTGATATAGCCATTAATGTATTTGTGTGATTAATATCACGTTAGCATATCATGACCATTTATCCAGCTGTATTGATTGGCTCTAAAATGAGATAAAATATCTGTTTAGACAAATTAATAAAATATCAGCTAATATAACATAGTAGATTTCTCTCATTGGATAAAATCAAGGAAATGGTTGACGACTGGTTAAATGTTATTTTAATTAAAATCACACAAGAGTAGATCTTAACTACTTAGGAGGTCTAGCCAGCACTGCAAGGGTTATTTCTAACTGCTAGCTAAGTTCTATTGCCCTACACTGCAGCTCAGCGTGAAACTCACATTCCCTCTGTGAAGCCCATCGTAAATCTTATCTTGACAGCTTGTAGATTCTATGCTGTACTAACCAGGAAGTAAACTGCCACTTTGTATTGCATTTTGTTTTTATACTGAATATTCATTGATTATTACCATATTGTATTACATATTCATGTTATACTCAAATTCCATTGATTATTATCATGCATGTTACTCATCATTATTAATTTAAATTGTTAAAAATAAAATTATATTTTTATAACAATTTGTGATTTTAATTACCGATATATGATCATACATTTCACTTAACACGATAACGATTAGGGATCTGAGAATTGAAATAGTGGGCAATTTCTCATCTGTTTACATTATTATCCCATAAATATCCCCACAACCCTGTATCCCAATACTTCTCCTCCTCCCTGTATCCCAATACCTCTCACCCTCCTCCTCCCTGTATCCCAATTCTTCTCCTCCTCCTCCCTGTATCCCAATACCTCTCACCCTCCTCCCTCCTGTATCCCAATACCTCTCACCCTCCTCCTCCCTGTATCCCAATGATTCTCCTCCTCCTCCCTGTATCCCAATACCTCTCACCCTCCTCCTCCTTGTATCCCAATGATTCTCCTCCTCCTCCCTGTATCCCAATACCTCTCCTCCCTGTATCCCAATTCCCTGTATCCCAATGATTCTCCTCCTCCTCCCTGTATCCCAATACCTCTCCTCCCTGTATCCCAATACTTCTCCTCCTCCCTGTATCCAAATACTTATCCTCCTCCCTGTATCCCAATACTTCTCCTCCCTGTATCCCAATACTTCTCCTCCCTGTATCCCAATTGTAACGGACCGTTTCGCTCACCAGAGGTTAAAAAACGTTTAGGCGATATTCCCCTTTCCAGATGCACAGGCAGCTACTGTAAGCACCAATCTACTGAACTGCAAACCACACGAATCCCCCAACTCCCGAACAGGAAACAGCCGAACAGGAAAAGCATACAATCAGCTTACACTCCTGGCAATCAGCATACAATCCAATTCCCCCAATGATGAGATGACACTTCGTTTTGAGGGTCAAGCAGAACTGACTGTACTGGCACATACAGCCTCTTTTATTCCCAATCCACAAACCTAGTACTGCCCACAGGGTTTTGAAATACAACCAATCAATACGTACAATACACACAGACACTCCCACACAAAATCCTCCTCCTGTGATATGATTACTGAACACAATGGGTAATATAATTATCACAGGCAGAGAAGTACAGTTTTAACAAAATATTAATAACTTCCAAAATATACATGCCATTCACATACAACATACATTTTCATAATCAGCATGCTTGAAATTCACACACACTCAAAAATCAGGGCAATCGGTGCAGGGGTTAAAAAGTTAAGGGAAAGTCTAATTTGACCGACCGCAAGCACATTTTCATGCCCAAAAGAGTTCCATAGATTTGGGCAGTGCGGTCGGTCAATTTCACACAGAAAAATGTCTAAGTCCCATTCGAATGCACGAACAGGGCCGTTTGTGCAAATAGCCCAGTCTAACAGTGCTTTCGAATTGTCGAACGCATTTTGATCCCAGTCGAAGCGTCGAAGTTCCTGAGAAGGTAATGTGCAAATGTGTAGCCGATTTTAGTTCCATAGATTCAGTGGCACGCACCGGTGACCGCGTTCAACTAAATTAAAATGGCCGCCGCCAGGTGTTCATTTTTTTCGAATGGCGGCCACTTCGACTACTTCGGCACTTCGACTGCATCCGAAGTGCCAATTTAAAAGTACAAATCCTTTCTCTGGGAGTTAAAGGGCCAGCAGCAGCACAACAAAAATCCATTATGCCCACATCTGTTATTTCAAGGGCCAACCACCCAGGGACCATAATCACATGGCAAGAGGCTGGCAAGCAGTCCTCTCCAGGCACAAGTGGAGGGGCTGGTTCCGCCACACACACACACTCTGCTTTTATGCAATTCTCGCATGCAAGGGAGATGCCCACAGACAATTATACATTAGCCAATCAAACAATGGTACATCCCACACATCTCCTCCCCTTAGCCTGAGAGGTAACCCAATTATCCGTACAGTCTAAAACATACTTTTTACCCAACTTTCATAACTCTAAAACCATACATCCAATATTAATAACAGTTGCATATTATTAATCAGCACATTTCAAATACAAACATACCCAAAAATCATTCAAATCCGTTCAGGTGAGAGATATAAGTCACTTTTGACCGACCGCAAGCACATTTTCATGCTCAAAACAGTTCCATGGATTTGGGCTGTGCGGTCGGTCTATTTTACACCGAGAAAATTACTAAGTCCCATTCGAACGAGCGTTCGAATCTTCGAATGGGACTTAGTCTCCAGCCTCCAGCCGCAGTGTCGAAGTAGAAGGTCAGCGGTGTTCGTGCAATTCGGTAGCCGAAAACAGTTTAATAGATTTGGCTGCACACACTGCTGACCGCGTTCGAATAAGTTAAAATGGCCGCCGCCACATGTTCGGTATTCGAATGGCGGCCACTTCGACGACTTCGGCACTTCGACTGCATCCGAAGTGCCAGTTTAAAAGTACTTCGTTTTTCAGCTCCAGAGACGAAGTCCCGTTCGAAATGGGACTTAGTCGTTTTTCGGCATGAAATTGACCGACCGCACAGCCCAAATCTATGGAACTGTTTTGGGCAGGAAAATGTGCTTGCGGTCGGTCATAAAGGACTTCCAGCTAACTTTTGATCCACTGGAGGGATTTGTCTGATTTTTGGAAGGGTGTATGTTTAAAGTATGCTGATGGGAAGATTGGATGTATGGATTTAAAGTTCTAGCACATGTATAAAAACTGTAGTTTTCCTGGCTGTATAATTATGTTAACTGGTTATCTGAGGGGAGGGGATGTGTGGGTTGTACCATGTATCTGATTGGTTATTTTATGCCTCCCCCTGGGTGTGGCCTGTAAGTGTACAAGTGTAATAAAAGCCAGGCTGGATGTGCCAGTCCAGAGTTCCTGTTTTACCCTCAAAGTGATGTGTCGTCTCATTATTGGGGGAGGATTTATTGCATGCTGTTCCAGTTGACTGCTAGGAGTACAAGCCTATTCGTATGGTTCCTATTCAATGGTCTACAGCATTCATATGCTTGGGAGAATTTAAAGGTTTCTCGGATTCGGTGATTGTGGTGTCTGCCAGAGTGCTTGGAGTCCTCAGGAAGCACTAGGAGCATCCATTAACGGAGGTACTCAGTCGGGGTGCCAGGTGATCCGTTACAATCACTGTAACGGAGCTCCGTGTACTCCGACCGAGTACCCTCCGTTGATGGATGCTCCTAGCGCTCTCAGAGGACTCCAAGCACTGCAGACGACACCACAACCACCGCAGGCTCCACAACCGCCGTAGCTTAACTGGAGCCGCGCCGTCTTCCGTCCACCCTGGAATGAACCTTCAGCATTCAGGAACGTGTGGGGAAGATCTCTCCTCCTGGAGAGCGTATCTGGAACAAGCTCTTAAAAGAGCTAAGTGATTAAGAGCTCAGGGGAATATGCAGAGCATAGCAATCCCCAGTGTGATATAGCAGTTCCCTCCAATAACGAGACACGGCTACGTATTGAGGGTCAGAAGAGGTCTCAGGACTGGAACACCCAGCCTGCTTTTTATTAGGATCAGGTACATACAGGACACTCCCAGGGGGAGGATGAAATTGACCAATCACATGCATGGTAACACCCCCACGTCTCCTCCCCTCAGATAAGCACATAACCCAATTAAAACATACATTATTTTGCCCAAGTTCTGGATGTACCCCAAAAACAGGGGGTACAGCTTTAAATCTGGTATCCCCAAATAGCCCTTGTTCAGGGGAACAGTCTGTCCAAAAATCAGCCCATTCGGATGGATGGTTCGGGAGATACAGGGCTCCAAAGTTTTGACCGACCGCACAGACCAACTAGCCGAAAATAGTTCCATGAGTTTTGGCCTTGCGGTCGGTCTCCGTTCGCACGGTAAAATAGACGAAATTCTTGCCATCCATTCGCATCTTTGTGGTCGCTAGAATCCCCATACTAAGTTAAGTATAACTACCGAACGGCCGGTCGTTCGGTAGTTTCCGTGCGAAGTTCTGGATGTCTGGAGGTCTTAGCGGTATTCGCCTGTTTGCGCTGCCGATTTCAGTTCCATGCGTTCACAGGCAAACACCGCTGTTCGCACGCAAGATGGCCGCGAACACGTGGAAAAGTCCCGAAATGGCGGCCACCTATTCAGAGCACAGGGAATTCGCATGAAATCATGCGAACGGCTGTATTCTCCAGTAATGTGATTCTTATGCAATATATTCGCCTAAATCTCCTGGCTGTTAGGTTATTTTAGTAGTCCAAACCTACAGCATAGATAAAGGGAAAAAGACAGTCTAATACAAGTCCATATGCCTGAATTCAGGGTTTACAGTGCAATATAGTCCAGGACCATAGTCGCAGGGGAGGAGGCAGGCAAGCAGGCCTCTCCAGGACAAAGTGGCGAAGGGCACTTCGTCACACATCTCCCCTTTGGGGGGAAGACTAACCAGGCACCTGACCTTCTGTCGGTCAGTGCCTCCGTTAGTCGATCCACCAACCCACAATAAACAAATGCCAGAGTAGCCCACCCACAACAAACAGGTACAAGGGTGACCCACCCACAAGACACAATTACTGCACCTGGGTATTTTGCTGTGGTAATGAGGCCACATGCCGAGGGTACTTGAAGGGCAGAGGCCAACTGCACTCTGCCCAGATGCCAGCTCTTCTGCTGGGGTAGCCTGCAGGACATCAGGCTCTGGATCAGGGACAAAGGTAGGGCAGAGGCCGACTGCGCTCTGTCCAGCTGCCAGCTCTTCCGCTGGGGTAGCCTGCAGGACATCAGGCTCTGGACCAGGGACAAAGGTAGGGCAGAGGCCGACTGCGCTCTGTCCAGCTGCCAGCTCTTCCGCTGGGGTACTGAGACCATAGTCCGGCTCAGTAGTCAAGGGAACATGGACGTCAGGAGGGGTTAGCATCGCCTCCGTTAACCCTGGTGCCACGCTAGGAGTTAGCTGGGGAGGGGAATTTGTACTTACCCCCTCCTCTGGGTGTCCCGGTGAGGGTAGTTGGGGATCTGGAAGGGCTGTCCAGCATCCCTGTAGGTCAGGCACAGAGACCACGGTCCCATCTGCGCCGTCTGGAGGATTGGTGTCTCCCCTTGTTGGGGGAAGCTGCCGCTGGGGAGAGGGGGTGCTGTGCTCCTCTCCTGGAAACACAGGCTGCCGCTGGAGAGGGAGACCGCCTGTCTCCACTCCCTTACCATGGTCCTGTTGCTGTAGAGAGGGACCAACTGTCTCTGCTCTCTGTAGGACACACGGCTGCTGGGGGGGAAGGACGGCACCTTCGGCCCCCTGGGGTACACACTGCCGCTGGAGAGGGAGACCGCCTGTCTCCACTCCCTTACCATGGTCCTGTTGCTGTAGAGAGGGACCAACTGTCTCTGCTCTCTGTAGGACACACTGCTGCTGGGGGGGAAGGACGGCACCTTCGGCCCCCTGTAACTCACGCTGTTGTTGGGGCGCAGGGACGGAATACTTTGCCCTCACTGCCCGATATTCTGCTTCCATCTGCAGATACTCCGCCAGTTCTCTCCTCACTATCGGTACAACTTCCTCTGTTAGGAGGGGCCCGTAGATAGCCAACCGCCGCTTCAGCATAGCGTCAAACTGTACGTGACTATACCAATAGTCCAGTTTTGCTTGGTGTTCCCAGGATGCTGTTCCTCGCACTAGGGAAGCCATCCTGTTGTAGCTAGGGGCGCTGCCCAATGGCTAGCGTTGCCCTCAATTGTAACTCCAAACGTTACCCGTGTCTCTGAGCTGCTTCTCCTCGCACTAGGACGCCATCCCACCGCTGCCACCAATGTAACGGAGCTCCGTGTACTCCGACCGAGTACCCTCCGTTGATGGATGCTCCTAGCGCTCTCAGAGGACTCCAAGCACTGCAGACGACACCACAACCACCGCAGGCTCCACAACCGCCGTAGCTTAACTGGAGCCGCGCCGTCTTCCGTCCACCCTGGAATGAACCTTCAGCATTCAGGAACGTGTGGGGAAGATCTCTCCTCCTGGAGAGCGTATCTGGAACAAGCTCTTAAAAGAGCTAAGTGATTAAGAGCTCAGGGGAATATGCAGAGCATAGCAATCCCCAGTGTGATATAGCAGTTCCCTCCAATAACGAGACACGGCTACGTATTGAGGGTCAGAAGAGGTCTCAGGACTGGAACACCCAGCCTGCTTTTTATTAGGATCAGGTACATACAGGACACTCCCAGGGGGAGGATGAAATTGACCAATCACATGCATGGTAACACCCCCACGTCTCCTCCCCTCAGATAAGCACATAACCCAATTAAAACATACATTATTTTGCCCAAGTTCTGGATGTACCCCAAAAACAGGGGGTACAGCTTTAAATCTGGTATCCCCAAATAGCCCTTGTTCAGGGGAACAGTCTGTCCAAAAATCAGCCCATTCGGATGGATGGTTCGGGAGATACAGGGCTCCAAAGTTTTGACCGACCGCACAGACCAACTAGCCGAAAATAGTTCCATGAGTTTTGGCCTTGCGGTCGGTCTCCGTTCGCACGGTAAAATAGACGAAATTCTTGCCATCCATTCGCATCTTTGTGGTCGCTAGAATCCCCATACTAAGTTAAGTATAACTACCGAACGGCCGGTCGTTCGGTAGTTTCCGTGCGAAGTTCTGGATGTCTGGAGGTCTTAGCGGTATTCGCCTGTTTGCGCTGCCGATTTCAGTTCCATGCGTTCACAGGCAAACACCGCTGTTCGCACGCAAGATGGCCGCGAACACGTGGAAAAGTCCCGAAATGGCGGCCACCTATTCAGAGCACAGGGAATTCGCATGAAATCATGCGAACGGCTGTATTCTCCAGTAATGTGATTCTTATGCAATATATTCGCCTAAATCTCCTGGCTGTTAGGTTATTTTAGTAGTCCAAACCTACAGCATAGATAAAGGGAAAAAGACAGTCTAATACAAGTCCATATGCCTGAATTCAGGGTTTACAGTGCAATATAGTCCAGGACCATAGTCGCAGGGGAGGAGGCAGGCAAGCAGGCCTCTCCAGGACAAAGTGGCGAAGGGCACTTCGTCACAATCACATTCACATAAAAATACATATCCACAATCAATCCATTCAGGGGAACAACATATTAAAAATTGGCATGAAAAGTATCTTTTGGGCCCTGGCTGGCAGCATAGCAATCTGGCTCACACAGGTTTTACAGAGGCCTCTATCCTGGAGACAATGGGGGGGAAGTAATCCAATTATCCAGGGATAGAGGCAGACTCCATTGAGCACATGGTTACACAAAGACAGTAAAACACTTTAAAATACATAAAGTTACTTTTTATACATAACACACAGACATGTAACATATCCCCAGATAGCTGGGATCTGAACGCACAAAACTACAGAATAGCGCGCAGATCCTATTCACACAGTTCAATTGCCATGGAGCTAAAGTCTTTCCCATAGTCTTTCATTATATGAATAGGCTCCATGGTATAGCTATCTGGGGGTATCACCACTCACACAGGGCAAGTACCGAATGGCCCCACTGTGTTTAAAGGGCCAGAATGAGTGACATGCACTCTGTTAGGGCCGAATACGTTTTTTAAAAGGGCCCAATCTCCCAGGGACCATAATCACATGGCAAGAGGCTGGCAAGCAGTCCTCTCCAGGCCCAAGTGGCGAAGGGCACAGTGGATGCATGGAATAGCCTTCCAGCTTAAGTGGTAGAGGTTGTGGCGGAACCAACCTCGCCACTGTGCACTGGAGAAGCCTGGTTGATAGCCTCCTGCCCTGCGACTATGGTCCTGGGGTGTATTAACCCTTTAAGAACTGTATTTGGGCACAATGGATTTGTATAATGCTGTTCCTGGCCCTTTAATTACTTTGGAGCAGTGTTACAACTTTTAAACTGGCACTTCGGATGCAGTCGAAGTGCCAAAGTCGTCGAAGTGGCCGCCATTCGACAAACGAACGCGTGGCTGCGGCCATTTTAACGTATTCGAACGCGGTCAGCGGTGTGTGCAGCCATATCTATGGAACTGTTTGCAGCTACCCAATTGCATGAACACCGCTGACCCGTACCTTCTTCGACACCGCGGCTGGAGATTAAGTCCCGTTCGAAGATTCGAACGCTCGTTTGAATGGGACTTAGTCAATTTCTCGGTGTAAAATAGACCGACCGCACAGCCCAAATCCATGGAACTGTTTTGGGCATGTCGGTCAAAAGTGACTTATACCTTGTATGTACGTAGTGGGGAATCGCGATGCAGCCTAGAACAAAAGCTAACCCCATTCAACCCCCCAATAACGACAGACCACTTAGTATGGATGAAAACAGGCCACAGCATTTATTATCACAAACTAAATACTGCATAACACATCCATAACTTTATTTATTAAATCTCTTCTTTTTCTGTAACCAAAACGTTAGACATAAATAAGCATTAATTAACATATATACATATATAACTCCACACATAGTGTTATACAGTGACCCAACCGTCCTTGCCAATAAACATACAGTGGTTCCTAATCACCACTTCCTCTCACCTCCCCCCTCGTCATAAAAACATATCATTCCAATGCCCGCCATCAGCCGACCTTATCCACGCTCAATGGGCACGAGACCTCAGGTAACCTAATGTTAAACCTTTGAAGCAGGGGAGGTTGAGACCTTAAAAACTTGTTCATCTCATTCCATACACTTAAACGTAACCCCTCAAACTCAATTGGCAAGGACATACCCCCGCCACAACCGCGCTGTTTTACACCTAAAATCAGCGGGGGACCCCACCACAACCAGCCATGGCCTGTTTCATCACTTCTCGCAGCGCAAGATGAACATAGGCCTATTCTGACCTCCAGCAAGCGCACCCATCCCCTCGAGATAACTAGGCCACATCCGGCCAAACCCTAAGGTGAACTGGAATCCCCCAAGCCCCCAAGACAAACCTAGAAAGCCATCTCGTCCGAATTACGACGGCAGCGCACCAGGGCACTCACATTGCTGAGCGCACTGCCAACAAGAATGGACGATAGCCGCAGACTAGCCCCTGAGAACCCCTGGGAAGAAACAGAATGCGTAACATGTCCAGATTGAAGAGCACCCAAATCCCAAACCGTCACCGAACCCATGTCATTCCACTCAGAGATGACAAATCCTCAGTACCCCCATGAGGCGGGACAGCTGACCCTGTACGAGGAGGAGCCACCCCCCCCTCATGTATCTGGTGCCAGACCACCGAACCTCCGCTCCCGAAGGCGTAAGATCCAAACACTCGCCCCCCGCCTCCTGGCCCAAAGTACATATGAGCATCACACCATCCCTATTCCAGGGGAGGGGGTGGGGAGTAGACCGTAACCGCAGAGAGAAACCCATTTGGAGACCGGCAGGGTGAACCCAAGGAACCTACCACCCTGACCCCCACCATTCAAGCCCTTTGAACCAGTGGCGCAAGCACGCCAAGTCTGGCGGCGTCTGTAGCCGCCCCTAACCAGACTGAAATCCCCCTGAACTCTCCACCATCCTTACCCAGGAATACGAGCCCCAGAGGAGCACGCCAACAACATGGACACAGGAATAACCCAGGGGCGGAATAGCCCTCACCGAAGGAAAACAGGACACATGTCGGAACCCGGCGCTCCCCCCAATCGGAACGGTATAAATCCAACTATCCTGGGAACCTAGTACATCCAGTTAGGAGCTCAACCATCACACTGTGCATTCCATCTACCTCAAGAGAAAGAAGAAAGGGCCCAGTTATGTCAATCCCGCAACGTCCAAGAATGGAACAGATTCCATTGATGAATCAGCCAACCGCTACCAACTTACCTTTCCCAAATACAACAGCCGTCGAGCGGCGAAAGCCTGAAGGAAGTCCATTCCGATGCTTACTCGATCCACCAAAACCCCTGCCCACTTGCAGATGACCGTAACATGAACGGGAAGCCGCCACGGAAATGCACTCATCCGGCCCGATCACTCCCACTTTACTGTTGCGGGCCCCACACTGCCTCAGAGAGCGACCAATGGACCAGCTTCATCAGCCGCTAGACCAAGCGACCATGACTCCACTGCCTTATAATGTGGCCCCGCGGAGCCCCCGCCCGAAGCTCATCCTACAGTGAACCAGATAGAGCACCTGGAACCCCCGGGAAAACCCCGCCTGACCAGACACTTCCAGACTCAAACACCGCCGAGTGAGGCGCTGCAACCAGATATAGACAGCCTGCACCACCACACAATCGTCTCACCGGAAGAATTGCCCACCTGTCCGCGAGCTGGGTACCCCACACCTACCATGCAAACCGAACGGGAAGCTCCAAGACAGCCAGAGTCTGCAAGAGCCCCGATGCTCGCCAGCTTACTGGGCAAGAGTCAGAAACCCCCAAACCCGCTGCAGCGGCAAAAGGTGAAAGTCATTGGAAGGGACTTAGGGGGCCTGATTGCACAAGCCACCGTTAATGGAGGTCCAAAAGGAAACTCCATACAGCCCCAAGGGAAACACCGACAGGCAAAGCCCAACTTACCCAGGAGAGCCCACGGGTAGCGCAGCTGAAACCCCCAACACCCCCAAACCACCAACACCTCCCACCGAATGTCCTAAACCACAGTCCAGGGCACCGACGTTCCCTGGGCGGAATCGATCCCACTATCCAGGAGACTACCGCACGTATCCGACCAACGGAACTCCGAAACGCTGAAGCACTATACACAAATAAAACACCACCGCAGCCGAGCACGACGTGCGACACAGTCGGCCACACACATAAGCGACATTAAGAGCCACCCGTGTGGAGGCACATAGCCACATAACACCGACCGTCAGAAATACAGCCCAGAAAACAATAACCTGCCGGGCGCATCGGCAGTAGCCGGAAAGCCGATTCTAGTGCTGCCTTTGTCAGCAAGGCCCCAGAGCCCTGCAGCCCCAACCACGCGGACCGTAGCGTCATGCCCTCCCATACCTTACCCCCTTGGAGGGAATGACAACTGAGGAAATAAGAAATCACGCGATATTGACCCTGCCCCTCCATGAGCACCATGACCCAAGGGGAGCGGACTCTGGGGGCACCCTAAAATTAGTTGGGAGGGAAGCTTACCTTTCTTGGTAAGCTGCTCCCACACCACCCGACGGAAGTCTCATATGGGCTGAAAATTCCTGCTCGGAGAGCTTCCACGTCCCCTATCCTGACAGATCGCCTGCATGAAAAACCGCGGGGGATGGGATGGGCCACCCTGCGACCGGAGCCCTCGTGCTGGAACGGCACAAGGACCCCATTGTGCATTTTGTCTTTTTTTTTTTATTTATATGCCACCAACCCAGCTCACGACATGCGTCCCAGAGAGTGCCTGGACCGCAGAACAACGTGGAGCATAACTGGGGAGCCCTCCCCCCGACAATGCTATCCAGAACATACGATGCCCTGACACACTTCCCGCGCATCATGGGGTGCAACCGATAACGATATTTAGCCCCCATACCCCTCCTGGAGTCCCTCCCAAGCACGGGCCCCCCCGCGGCATTAGGGAACATATCACCAATAAACAACCAGTATTTCGTGACATGCACAAGTCAAGCAGGCCATACTAGCGCCCGGCAGCAGCGGCCTGAGCCACCATAACCGCCCGCCTCCCGGGAGTCAACGCCAGCACTATTAGCTGCACAGGACGCTGCAGGAAACTGTACTATAACACATGATAAATACAGATAAAAGGGGGCGTGGTGTTAAATAAACGGAGTGGACTTTTTTTTTTTTTAAGTGAATCTTTTATTTCTCATTCTATTCAGGGATTTTTATTTATTTTATTTTTTTGTATTTTTCTTTACATTTCTAAATTTAAAAATTATTCTTTTTTTCTACGTCACATTCTATACATGTAGTCATGCATTCAGTTTTATTTATGTATGTATTTATTCTGAAATTTCCACATTTTTAATTTATTCCTTTTTTTTTTATTTTGCACGTGCCAAGAATCCCCCCCCCCCCCCTCAGCTCTAAAGGGACCCGACCGGATACAAGAAGGGACAACGTACTCACCAGCCAATGCCCGGCGTACCGCCCGCGGCATAACAAGTGTAGACAGTCCAGGCAGAAGACAATGAATTCAGCGTCCACTGTGTCCTTCTAAGCTGTTCCAGGCGCCCCTGCTGGCAGCTCTGAGGAACTGCAGCCAGGACCTGTGAGGAGAGCACGTGTAGGTGAGCCCACGCTCCACCAGGAGGCAGCCGAGGTAAGTAACCGGCAGGGTGAAGAGGAGACCCTGAAAGTGAAGAGCCGAAAGCAGAGAAGACCAAGAAGAGACAGGAACAGGTAAGAGCAGGGGAGGAAAGGAGGAGGACACCGGAGAGGAACAGAGCAAGAGGGAAGGAGAGAACAGAGAGAGGGGGAGAGGGGGAGGGGGGGAAAGAACAGAGAGAGGGGGGAGGGGGAGGGGGGAAAAAACAGAGAGAAGGGGGGAAAAGAACAGAGAGAGGGGGAGGGGGGAAAGCACAGCAGAGACAATAGGAAAACCCAGGGGGACACCGAGAGAGGAGATGGGGGGCCCCCCCAGGGAAGCAAAAGGAGGGCCCCGGAACCAGCACATAAGAAGGGGAGGGAGGAAAACTGAAAAGGGGTGGGGGGGCAGGGGAGAGAAACCCCCCCGGGCGCCATCCTCACCGGCAGAGGAGGCCCCCCCAGCAGAGGTCCCCCCCACTCCCCAACGGCAGTACCTTAGTACAGCCATGCGGCGGTCGACAAGGTCTCTGGCCGGCCACACGGTGCGCGGGATGCGCCACCCGCCTCCTAACAGCCCCCTGCGAACCGGCCGCAGGAGGGGGGCCGCAAGTCCCGCACGGCGGGATTAGGCCGTGCATCCTCTGCGGCAGTTGAAGGAGCCTCAGACACGCGGCCAGGTTATGTCTCGGGCCCGGGCTCCACCTCCTCAACCGGGCCCGAGGAGCAGCATCAGGGGAGGTAGCGGAGCCGGCGGGCCGGAATGCCGGCGGGCGCCAACTTGGCCACCAGGAGCAGGGGCCACAGGGGAGGCCCCAGATGAAGACAGGCCGCAGTGGGGAGGGGCCCACGCCGGCAGCCAGGAGTCAGGCAGCCACCCCAGGGGAGAGGAAAGCAGGGGCCACAGGAAAAGGCCCCAGATGGAGACAGGCCGCAGGGGGGAGCACCCACACCGGCAGCCACCCCAGGGGACAGGAGTCAAGCAGCCACCCCAGGGAAGAGGAAAGCAGGGGCCACAGGAAAAGGCCCCAGATGGAGACAGGCCGCGGAGGGGGGGGGAGCATCCACACCGGCAGCCACCCAGGGGAGAGGATCCAGGAGAGGAGAGCACCTGAATTAGGAGTCGCTGGCCACCATCCACGCTGCAGCAGCTCTGAGGGAAGCCAGAAAGCCTCAACCTCATCCCTCAAGCTGTGTAAATCTGCAGGCCCAGGCAAACAGGAGCAGGAGGACAGGAAGCTGTTTGCTGGCCCGAATCCCAAGTGGCACTGCGGTAAGACCTCCCCCACACTAACTTACACAGAACATATTCCCACCCACACACTCTTTCCCAACCAATCCCATGCATCTATCCCCACACTCCTACATGTGCCCTTGTCCGCTTAGCTGCGCTCTCCCCGGAACGGCTGAACGGATTCGTACGATTTTTGAGTATGTTTGTATTTGGAATGTGCTGATTAATAATATGTAGCTGTTATTAGAGTTATTAGAATATGTATAGTTTTAGAGTTATGAAAGTTGGGTAAAAAGTATGTTTAAATTGTACGGATAATTGGGTTACCACTCAGGCTAAGGGGAGGAGATGTGTGGGATGTAACCATTGTGTGATTGGGTAATGTATAATTGTATGTGGGCGTCTCCCTTGCATGGGAGAATTGCATAAAAGCAGAGTGTGTGTCATTAAACCTGAGTTCTGCTTGATCTCAAAACGAAGTGTCGTCTCATTATTGGGGGAATTGGATTGTATGCTGATTGCCAGGAGTGTAAGCCGATTGTATGCTTTTCCTGTTCAGCTGTTTACAGCATTTATATTCTTGAGAGCATTCGTATGCTTCTCCGGTTCGGTGGTTGTGGTGTCTGCTGCAGTGCTTGGAGTCCTCAGGAAGGGCTAGGAGCATCCTTCAACGGAGGTACATAGTAGGGGTGCCCGTCGATCCGTTACATTGGTGGCAGCAGTGGGATGGCGTCCTATTGCGAGGTAAAGCAACTCAGAGACACCGTTCGTGGATTTAAAAATTGAGGGTAACGCTAGTACCCGTACAGCGCCCCTATCTACAAAGGAGCCAACGTCGGCAGAGCAAGCATGGGGCCTGGCTACCCTCAGGAGCAGTTAGACAGAGAGGTTGCCATACGGCTGGCTTTCTTTGGACCCAACCCCTCTGAGGAAACCGTGCAGTTCGTGGCAGATTTGGCCAAAAAGGAGCCCCAGGGAGCTGAAGGTGCCGTCCTTCCTCCCCAGCGGCAGTGTGTGTCCCAGGGAGCTGAAGGTGCGGTCCTTCCTCCCCAGCGGCAGTGTGTATCCCAGGGAGCTGAAGGTGTCGTCCATCCTCCCCAGCGGCAGTTTGTATCCCAGGGAGCTGAAGGTGTCGTCCTTCCTCCCCAGCGGCAGTGTGGATCCCAGGGAGCTGAAGGTGTCGTCCTTCCTCCCCAGCGGCAGTGTGGATCCCAGGGAGCTGAAAGTGCCGTCCTTCCTCCCCAGCGGCAGTGTGTGTCCCAGGGAGCTGAAGGTGCCGTCCTTCCTCCCCAGCGGCAGTGTGTATCCCAGGGAGCTGAAGGTGTCGTCCTTCCTCCCCAGCGGCAGTGTGGATCCCAGGGAGTTGAAGGTGCCGTCCTTCCTCCCCAGCGGCAGTGTGTATCCCAGGGAGCTGAAGGTGCCGTCCTTCCTCCCCAGCGGCAGTGTGTATCCCAGGGAGCTGAAGGTGTCGTCCTTCCTCCCCAGCGGCAGTGTGTATCCCAGGGAGCTGAAGGTGCCGTCCTTCCTCCCCAGCGGCAGTGTGTATCCCAGGGAGCTGAAGGTGCCGTCCTTCCTCCCCAGCGGCAGTGTGGATCCCAGGGAGTTGAAGGTGCCGTCCTTCCTCCCCAGCGGCAGTGTGTATCCCAGGGAGCTGAAGGTGCCGTCCTTCCTCCCCAACGGCAGTGTGTATCCCAGGTAGCTGAAGGTGTCGTCCTTCCTCCCCAGCGGCAGTGTGTATCCCAGGGAGCTGAAGGTGTCGTCCTTCCTCCCCAGCGGCAGTGTGTATCCCAGGGAGTTGAAGGTGCCGTCCTTCCTCCCCAGCGGCAGTGTGTATCCCAGGGAGCTGAAGGTGCCGTCCTTCCTCCCCAGCGGCAGTGTGTATCCCAGGGAGCTGAAGGTGTCGTCCTTCCTCCCCAGCGGCAGTGTGTATCCCAGGGAGCTGAAGGTGTCGTCCATCCTCCCCAGCGGCAGTATGTATCCCAGGGAGCTGAAGGTGTCGTCCTTCCTCCCCAGCGGAAGTGTGGATCCCAGGGAGCTGAAGGTGCCGTCCTTCCTCCCCAGCGGCAGTGTGTATCCCAGGGAGCTGAAGGTGTCGTCCTTCCTCCCCAGCGGCAGTGTGTATCCCAGGGAGCTGAAGGTGTCGTCCTTCCTCCCCAGCGGCAGTGTGTATCCCAGGGAGCTGAAGGTGTCGTCCATCCTCCCCAGCGGCAGTATGTATCCCAGGGAGCTGAAGGTGCCGTCCTTCCTCCCCAGCGGCAGTGTGTATCCCAGGGAGCTGAAGGTGCCGTCCTTCCTCCCCAGCGGCAGTGTGTATCCCAGGGAGCTGAAGGTGCCGTCCTTCCTCCCCAGCGGCAGTGTGGATCCCAGGGAGTTGAAGGTGCCGTCCTTCCTCCCCAGCGGCAGTGTGTATCCCAGGGAGCTGAAGGTGCCGTCCTTCCTCCCCAACGGCAGTGTGTATCCCAGGGAGCTGAAGGTGTCGTCCTTCCTCCCCAGCGGCAGTGTGTATCCCAGGGAGCTGAAGGTGTCGTCCTTCCTCCCCAGCGGCAGTGTGTATCCCAGGGAGCTGAAGGTGTCGTCCTTCCTCCCCAGCGGCAGTGTGTATCCCAGGGAGTTGAAGGTGCCGTCCTTCCTCCCCAGCGGCAGTGTGGATCCCAGGGAGTTGAAGGTGCCGTCCTTCCTCCCCAGCGGCAGTGTGTATCCCAGGGAGTGTGTATCCCAGGGAGCTGAAGGTGCCGTCCTTCCTCCCCAGCGGCAGTGTGTATCCATGGGAGCTGAAGGTGTCGTCCTTCCTCCCCAGCGGCAGTGTGTATCCCAGGAAGCTGAAGGTGTCGTCCATCCTCCCCAGCGGCAGTATGTATCCCAGGGAGCTGAAGGTGCCGTCCTTCCTACCCAGCGGCAGTGTGGATCCCAGGGAGCTGAAGGTGCCGTCCTTCCTCCCCAGCGGCAGTGTGTATCCCAGGGAGCTGAAGGTGCCGTCCTTCCTCCCCAGCGGCAGTGTGTATCCCAGGGAGCTGAAGGTGTCGTCCTTCCTCCCCAGCGGCAGTGTGTACCCCAGGGAGCTGAAGGTGTCGTCCTTCATCCCCAGCGGCAGTGTATATCCCAGGTAGCTGAAGGTGTCGTCCTTCCTACCCAGCGGCAGTGTGTATCCCAGGGAGCTGAAGGTGCCGTCCTTCCTCCCCAGCGGCAGTGTGTATCCCAGGGAGCTGAAGGTGCCGTCCTTCCTCCCCAGCGGCAGTATGTATCCCAGGGAGCTGAAGGTGCCGTCCTTCCTCCCCAGCGGCAGTGTGTATCCCAGGGAGCTGAAGGTGCCGTCCTTCCTCCCCAGCGGCAGTATGTATCCCAGGGAGCTGAAGGTGCCGTCCTTCCTCCCCAGCGGCAGTATGTATCCCAGGGAGCTGAAGGTGCCGTCCTTCCTCCCCAGCGGCAGTGTGTATCCCAGGGAGCTGAAGGTGCCGTCCTTCCTCCCCAGCGGCAGTATGTATCCCAGGGAGCTGAAGGTGCCGTCCTTCCTCCCCAGCGGCAGTGTGTATCCCAGGGAGCTGAAGGTGCCGTCCTTCCTCCCCAGCGGCAGTGTGTATCCCAGGGAGCTGAAGGTGCCGTCCTTCCTCCCCAGCGGCAGTGTGTATCCCAGGGAGCTGAAGGTGCCGTCCTTCCTCCCCAGCGGCAGTGTGTATCCCAGGGAGCTGAAGGTGCCGTCCTTCCTCCCTAGCGGCAGTGTGTACCCCAGGGAGCTGAAGGTGCCACCCTTCCTCCCCAGCGGCAGTGTGTATCCCAGGGAGCTGAAGGTGCCGTCCTTCCTCCCCAGCGGCAGTGTGTATCCCAGGGAGCTGAAGGTGCCGTCCTTCCTCCCCAGCGGCAGTGTGTATCCCAGGGAGCTGAAGGTGCCGTCCTTCCTCCCCAGCGGCAGTGTGTATCCCAGGGAGCTGAAGGTGTCGTCCTTCCTCCCCAGCGGCAGTGTGTATCCCAGGGAGCTGAAGGTGCTGTCCTTCCTCCCCAGCGGCAGTATGTATCTCAGGGAGCTGAAGGTGCCGTCCTTCCTCCCCAGCGGCAGTGTGGATCCCAGGGAGCTGAAGGTGCCGTCCTTTCTCCCCAGCGGCAGTGTGTACCCCAGGGAGCTGAAGGTGCCGTCCTTCCTCCCCAGCGGCAGTGTGTATCCCAGGGAGCTGAAGGTGCCGTCCTTCCTCCCCAGCGGCAGTATGTATCCCAGGGAGCTGAAGGTGCCGTCCTTCCTCCCCAGCGGCAGTGTGTATCCCAGGGAGCTGAAGGTGCCGTCCTTCCTCCCCAGCGGCAGTGTGTATCCCAGGGAGCAGAAGGTGCCGTCCTTCCTCCCCAGCGGCAGTGTGTACCACAGGGAGCTGAAGGTGCCATCCTTCCTCCCCAGCGGCAGTGTATATCCCAGGGAGCTGAAGGTGCCGTCCTTCCTCCCTAGCGGCAGTGTGTACCCCAGGGAGCTGAAGGTGCCGTCCTTCCTCCCCAGCGGCAGTGTGTGTTACAGGGAGCTGAAGGTGCCGTCCTTCCTCTCCAGCGGCAGTGTGTACCCCAGGGAGCTGAAGGTGCCGTCCTTCCTCCCCAACGGCAGTGTGTATCCCAGGGAGCTGAAGGTGTCGTCCTTCCTCCCCAGCGGCAGTGTGTATCCCAGGGAGTTGAAGGTGCCGTCCTTCCTCCCCAGCGGCAGTGTGTATCCCAGGGAGCTGAAGGTGCCGTCCTTCCTCCCCAGCGGCAGTGTGTATCCCAGGGAGCTGAAGGTGTCACTGCCGCTGAGTGTGTGTTACAGGGAGCTGAAGGTGCAGTCCTTCCTCCCCAGCGGCAGTGTGTAGGGAGAGCGGCAGCTGAAGGGAGCTGAAGGTGCCGTCCTTCCTCCCCAGCGGCAGTGTGTATCCCAGGGAGCTGAAGGTGCCGTCCTTCCTCCCCAGCGGCAGTGTGTATCCCAGGGAGCTGAAGGTGCCGTCCTTCCTCCCCAGCGGCAGTATGTATCCCAGGGAGCTGAAGGTGCTGTCCTTCCTCCCCAGCGGCAGTGTGTATCCCAGGGAGCTGAAGGTGCCGTCCTTCCTCCCCAGCGGCAGTGTGTGTTACAGGGAGCTGAAGGTGCCGTCCTTCCTCCCCAGCGGCAGTGTGTATCCCAGGGAGCTGAAGGTGCCGTCCTTCCTCCCCAGCGGCAGTGTGTATCCCAGGGAGCTGAAGGTGCCGTCCTTCCTCCCCAGCGGCAGTATGTATCCCAGGGAGCTGAAGGTGCTGTCCTTCCTCCCCAGCGGCAGTGTGTACCCCAGGGAGCTGAAGGTGCCGTCCTTCCTCCCCAGCAGCAGTGTGTATCCCAGGGAGCTGAAGGTGCCGTCCTTCCTCCCCAGCGGCAGTATGTATCCCAGGGAGCTGAAGGTGCTGTCCTTCCTCCCCAGCAGCAGTGTGTACCACAGGGAGCTGAAGGTGCTGTCCTTACTCCCCAGCGGCAGTGTGTATCCCAGGGAGCTGAAGGTGCCGTCCTTCCTCCCCAGCGGCAATGTGTACCACAGGGAGCTGAAGGTGCCGTCCTTCCTCCCCAGCAGCAGTGTGTACCCCAGGGAGCTGAAGGTGCCACCCTTCCTCCCCAGCGGCAGTGTGTATCCCAGGGAGCTGAAGGTGCCGTCCTTCCTCCCCAGCGGCAGTGTGTATCCCAGGGAACTGAAGGTGTCGTCCTTCCTCCCCAGCGGCAGTGTGTATCCCAGGGAGCTGAAGGTGTCGTCCTTCCTCCCCAGCGGCAGTGTGTATCCCAGGGAGCTGAAGGTGCCGTCCTTCCTCCCCAGCGCCAGTGTGTATCCCAGGGAGCTGAAGGTGCGGTCCTTCCTCCCCAGCGGCAGTGTGTATCCCAGGGAGCTGAAGGTGCCGTCCTTCCTCCCCAGCGGCAGTGTGTACCCCAGGGAGCCGAAGGTGTCGTCCTTCCTCCCCAGCGGCAGTGTTTATCCCAGGGAGCTGAAGGTGTTGTCCTTCCTCCCCAGCGGCAGTGTGTACCACAGGGAGCTGAAGGTGCCTTCCTTCCTCCCCAGCGGCAGTGTGTATCCCAGGGAGCTGAAGGTGTCGTCCTTCCTCCCCAGCGGCAGTGTGTATCCCAGGGAGCTGAAGGTGCCGTCCTTCCTCCCCAGCGGCAGTGTGTATCCCAGGGAGCTGAAGGTGCCGTCCTTCCTCCCCAGCGGCAGTATGTATCCCAGGGAGCTGAAGGTGCCGTCCTTCCTCCCCAGCGGCAGTATGTATCCCAGGGAGCTGAAGGTGCCGTCCTTCCTCCCCAGCGGCAGTGTGTATCCCAGGGAGCTGAAGGTGCCGTCCTTCCTCCCCAGCGGCAGTATGTATCCCAGGGAGCTGAAGGTGCCGTCCTTCCTCCCCAGCGGCAGTGTGTATCCCAGGGAGCTGAAGGTGCCGTCCTTCCTCCCCAGCGGCAGTGTGTATCCCAGGGAGCTGAAGGTGCCGTCCTTCCTCCCCAGCGGCAGTATGTATCCCAGGGAGCTGAAGGTGCCGTCCTTCCTCCCCAGCGGCAGTGTGTATCCCAGGGAGCTGAAGGTGCCGTCCTTCCTCCTCAGCGGCAGTGTGTATCCCAGGGAGCTGAAGGTGCCGTCCTTCCTCCCCAGCGGCAGTGTGTATCCCAGGGAGCAGAAGGTGCCGTCCTTCCTCCCCAGCGGCAGTGTGTATCCCAGGGAGCTGAAGGTGCCGTCCTTCCTCCCCAGCGGCAGTGTGTATCCCAGGGAGCTGAAGGTGCCGTCCTTCCTCCCTAGCGGCAGTGTGTACCCCAGGGAGCTGAAGGTGCCACCCTTCCTCCCCAGCGGCAGTGTGTATCCCAGGGAGCTGAAGGTGCCGTCCTTCCTCCCCAGCGGCAGTGTGTATCCCAGGGAGCTGAAGGTGCCGTCCTTCCTCCCCAGCGGCAGTGTGTATCCCAGGGAGCTGAAGGTGCCGTCCTTCCTCCCCAGCGGCAGTGTGTATCCCAGGGAGCTGAAGGTGTCGTCCTTCCTCCCCAGCGGCAGTGTGTATCCCAGGGAGCTGAAGGTGCTGTCCTTCCTCCCCAGCGGCAGTATGTATCTCAGGGAGCTGAAGGTGCCGTCCTTCCTCCCCAGCGGCAGTGTGGATCCCAGGGAGCTGAAGGTGCCGTCCTTTCTCCCCAGCGGCAGTGTGTACCCCAGGGAGCTGAAGGTGCCGTCCTTCCTCCCCAGCGGCAGTGTGTATCCCAGGGAGCTGAAGGTGCCGTCCTTCCTCCCCAGCGGCAGTATGTATCCCAGGGAGCTGAAGGTGCCGTCCTTCCTCCCCAGCGGCAGTGTGTATCCCAGGGAGCTGAAGGTGCCGTCCTTCCTCCCCAGCGGCAGTATGTATCCCAGGGAGCTGAAGGTGCCGTCCTTCCTCCCCAGCGGCAGTGTGTATCCCAGGGAGCTGAAGGTGCCGTCCTTCCTCCCCAGCGGCAGTGTGTATCCCAGGGAGCAGAAGGTGCCGTCCTTCCTCCCCAGCGGCAGTGTGTACCACAGGGAGCTGAAGGTGCCATCCTTCCTCCCCAGCGGCAGTGTATATCCCAGGGAGCTGAAGGTGCCGTCCTTCCTCCCTAGCGGCAGTGTGTACCCCAGGGAGCTGAAGGTGCCGTCCTTCCTCCCCAGCGGCAGTGTGTGTTACAGGGAGCTGAAGGTGCCGTCCTTCCTCTCCAGCGGCAGTGTGTACCCCAGGGAGCTGAAGGTGCCGTCCTTCCTCCCCAACGGCAGTGTGTATCCCAGGGAGCTGAAGGTGTCGTCCTTCCTCCCCAGCGGCAGTGTGTATCCCAGGGAGTTGAAGGTGCCGTCCTTCCTCCCCAGCGGCAGTGTGTATCCCAGGGAGCTGAAGGTGCCGTCCTTCCTCCCCAGCGGCAGTGTGTATCCCAGGGAGCTGAAGGTGTCACTGCCGCTGAGTGTGTGTTACAGGGAGCTGAAGGTGCAGTCCTTCCTCCCCAGCGGCAGTGTGTAGGGAGAGCGGCAGCTGAAGGGAGCTGAAGGTGCCGTCCTTCCTCCCCAGCGGCAGTGTGTATCCCAGGGAGCTGAAGGTGCCGTCCTTCCTCCCCAGCGGCAGTGTGTATCCCAGGGAGCTGAAGGTGTCGTCCTTCCTCCCCAGCGGCAGTGTGTACCCCAGGGAGCTGAAGGTGCCGTCCTTCCTCCCCAGCGGCAGTATGTATCCCAGGGAGCTGAAGGTGCTGTCCTTCCTCCCCAGCGGCAGTGTGTATCCCAGGGAGCTGAAGGTGCCGTCCTTCCTCCCCAGCGGCAGTGTGTGTTACAGGGAGCTGAAGGTGCCGTCCTTCCTCCCCAGCGGCAGTGTGTATCCCAGGGAGCTGAAGGTGCCGTCCTTCCTCCCCAGCGGCAGTGTGTATCCCAGGGAGCTGAAGGTGCCGTCCTTCCTCCCCAGCGGCAGTATGTATCCCAGGGAGCTGAAGGTGCTGTCCTTCCTCCCCAGCGGCAGTGTGTACCCCAGGGAGCTGAAGGTGCCGTCCTTCCTCCCCAGCAGCAGTGTGTATCCCAGGGAGCTGAAGGTGCCGTCCTTCCTCCCCAGCGGCAGTATGTATCCCAGGGAGCTGAAGGTGCTGTCCTTCCTCCCCAGCAGCAGTGTGTACCACAGGGAGCTGAAGGTGCTGTCCTTACTCCCCAGCGGCAGTGTGTATCCCAGGGAGCTGAAGGTGCCGTCCTTCCTCCCCAGCGGCAATGTGTACCACAGGGAGCTGAAGGTGCCGTCCTTCCTCCCCAGCAGCAGTGTGTACCCCAGGGAGCTGAAGGTGCCACCCTTCCTCCCCAGCGGCAGTGTGTATCCCAGGGAGCTGAAGGTGCCGTCCTTCCTCCCCAGCGGCAGTGTGTATCCCAGGGAACTGAAGGTGTCGTCCTTCCTCCCCAGCGGCAGTGTGTATCCCAGGGAGCTGAAGGTGTCGTCCTTCCTCCCCAGCGGCAGTGTGTATCCCAGGGAGCTGAAGGTGCCGTCCTTCCTCCCCAGCGCCAGTGTGTATCCCAGGGAGCTGAAGGTGCGGTCCTTCCTCCCCAGCGGCAGTGTGTATCCCAGGGAGCTGAAGGTGCCGTCCTTCCTCCCCAGCGGCAGTGTGTACCCCAGGGAGCCGAAGGTGTCGTCCTTCCTCCCCAGCGGCAGTGTTTATCCCAGGGAGCTGAAGGTGTTGTCCTTCCTCCCCAGCGGCAGTGTGTACCACAGGGAGCTGAAGGTGCCTTCCTTCCTCCCCAGCGGCAGTGTGTATCCCAGGGAGCTGAAGGTGTCGTCCTTCCTCCCCAGCGGCAGTGTGTATCCCAGGGAGCTGAAGGTGCCGTCCTTCCTCCCCAGCGGCAGTGTGTATCCCAGGGAGCTGAAGGTGTCGTCCTTCCTCCCCAGCGGCAGTGTGTATCCCAGGGAGCTGAAGGTGCCGTCCTTCCTCCCCAGCGGCAGTGTGTATCCCAGGGAGCTGAAGGTGCCGTCCTTCCTCCCCAGCGGCAGTGTGTATCCCAGGGAGCTGAAGGTGCAATCCTTCTTCCCCAGCGGCAGTGTGTATCCCAGGGAGCTGAAGGTGTCGTCCTTCCTCCCCAGCGGCAGTGTGTATCCCAGGGAGCTGAAGGTGCCGTCCTTCCTCCCCAGCAGCAGTGTGTACCCCAGGGAGCTGAAGGTGCCGTCCTTCCTCCCCAGCGGCAGTGTGTATCCCAGGGAGCTGAAGGTGTCGTCCTTCCTCCCCAGCGGCAGTGTGTATCCCAGGGAGCTGAAGGTGTCGTCCTTCCTCCCCAGCGGCAGTGTGTATCCCAGGGAGCTGAAGGTGTCGTCCATCCTCCCCAGCGGCAGTATGTATCCCAGGGAGCAGAAGGTGCCGTCCTTCCTCCCCAGCGGCAGTGTGTATCCCAGGGAGCTGAAGGTGCCGTCCTTCCTCCCCAGCGGCAGTGTGTACCACAGGGAGCTGAAGGTGCCGTCCTTCCTCCCCAGCGGCAGTGTGTACCCCAGGGAGCTGAAGGTGCCGTCCTTCCTCCCCAGCGGCAGTATGTATCCCAGGGAGCTGAAGGTGCTGTCCTTCCTCCCCAGCGGCAGTGTGTATCCCAGGGAGCTGAAGGTGCGGTCCTTCCTCCCCAGCGGCAGTGTGTATCCCAGGGAGCTGAAGGTGTCGTCCTTCCTCCCCAGCGGCAGTGTGTACCCCAGGGAGCTGAAGGTGTCGTCCTTCCTCCCCAGCGGCAGTGTGTATCCCAGGGAGCTGAAGGTGCCGTCCTTCCTCCCCAGCGGCAGTATGTATCCCAGGGAGCTGAAGGTGCTGTCCTTCCTCCCCAGCGGCAGTGTGTATCCCAGGGAGCTGAAGGTGCCGTCCTTCCTCCCCAGCGGCAGTGTGTATCCCAGGGAGCTGAAGGTGCCGTCCTTCCTCTCCAGCGGCAGTATGTATCCCAGGGAGCTGAAGGTGCTGTCCTTCCTCCCCAGCGGCAGTGTGTATCCCAGGGAGCTGAAGGTGCCGTCCTTCCTCCCCAGCGGCAGTGTGTACCACAGGGAGCTGAAGGTGCCGTCCTTCCTCCCCAGCGGCAGTGTGTATCCCAGGGAGCTGAAGGTGCCGTCCTTCCTCCCCAGCGGCAGTGTGTACCCCAGGGAGCTGAAGGTGCCACCCTTCCTCCCCAGCGGCAGTGTGTATCCCAGGGAGCTGAAGGTGCCGTCCTTCCTCCCCAGCGGCAGTGTGTATCCCAGGGAGCTGAAGGTGTCGTCCTTCCTCCCCAGCGGCAGTGTGTACCCCAGGGAGCTGAAGGTGCCACCCTTCCTCCCCAGCGGCAGTGTGTATCCCAGGGAGCTGAAGGTGTCGTCCTTCCTCCCCAGCGGCAGTGTGTACCCCAGGGAGCTGAAGGTGCCGTCCTTCCTCCCCAGCGGCAGTGTCCCCCCCTGGGAGCTGAAGGTGCCGTCCTTCCTCCCCAGCGGCATCTTGTATCCCAGGGAGCTGAAGGTGCCGTCCTTCCTCCCCAGCGGCAGTGTGTATCCCAGGAAGCTGAAGGTGCAATCCTTCCTCCCCAGCGGCAGTGTGTATCCCAGGGAGCTGAAGGTGTCGTCCTTCCTCCCCAGCGGCAGTGTGTATCCCAGGGAGCTGAAGGTGCCGTCCATCCTCCCCAGCGGCAGTGTGTACCCCAGGGAGCTGAAGGTGTCGTCCTTCCTCCCCAGCGGCAGTGTGTACCCCAGGGAGCTGAAGGTGTCGTCCTTCCTCCCCAGCGGCAGTGTGTACCCCAGGGAGCTGAAGGTGTCGTCCTTCCTCCCCAGCGGCAGTGTGTACCCCAGGGAGCTGAAGGTGTCGTCCTTCCTCCCCAGCGGCAGTGTGTATCCCAGGGAGCTGAAGGTGTCGTCCTTCCTCCCCAGCGGCAGTGTGTACCACAGGGAGCTGAAGGTGCCTTCCTTCCTCCCCAGCGGCAGTGTGTATCCCAGGGAGCTGAAGGTGTTGTCCTTCCTCCCCAGCGGCAGTGTGTATCCCAGGGAGCTGAAGGTGCCGTCCATCCTCCCCAGCGGCAGTGTGTACCCCAGGGAGCTGAAGGTGCCGTCCTTCCTCCCCAGCCGCAGTGTGTACCCCAGGGAGCTGAAGGTGCCGTCCTTCCTCCCCAGCGGCAGTGTGTATCCCAGGGAGCTGAAGGTGCCGTCCTTCGTCCCCAGCGGCAGTGTGTATCCCAGGGAGTTGAAGGTGCTTCCTTCCTCCCCAGCGGCAGTGTGTATCCCAGGGAGCTGAAGGTGCCGTCCTTCCTCCCCAGCCGCAGTGTGTCTCACAGGGAGCTGAAGGTGTCGTCCTTCCTCCCCAGTGGCAGTGTGTGTTACAGGAAGCAGAAGGTGCCGTCCTTCCTCCCCAGCGGCAGTGTGTATCCCAGGGAGCTGAAGGTGCCGTCCTTCCTCCCCAGCGGCAGTGTGTATCCCAGGGAGCTGAAGGTGCCGTCCTTCTTCCCCAGCGGCAGTGTGTGTCACAGGGAGCTGAAGGTGTCGTCCTCCCTCCCCAGCGGCAGTGTGTACCCCAGGGAGCTGAAGGTGTCGTCCTTCCTCCCCAGCGGCAGTGTGTACCCCAGGGAGCTGAAGGTGTCGTCCTTCCTCCCCAGCGGCAGTGTGTATCCCAGGGAGCTGAAGGTGTCGTCCTTCCTCCCCAGCGGCAGTGTGTACCACAGGGAGCTGAAGGTGCCTTCCTTCCTCCCCAGCGGCAGTGTGTATCCCAGGGAGCTGAAGGTGTTGTCCTTCCTCCCCAGCGGCAGTGTGTATCCCAGGGAGCTGAAGGTGCCGTTCATCCTCCCCAGCGGCAGTGTGTACCCCAGGGAGCTGAAGGTGTCGTCCTTCCTCCCCAGCGGCAGTGTGTACCCCAGGGAGCTGAAGGTGTCGTCCTTCCTCCCCAGCGGCAGTGTGTACCCCAGGGAGCTGAAGGTGTCGTCCTTCCTCCCCAGCGGCAGTGTGTATCCCAGGGAGCTGAAGGTGTCGTCCTTCCTCCCCAGCGGCAGTGTGTACCACAGGGAGCTGAAGGTGCTGTGGCGAAACCAACCTCGCCACTATGAGCTGGAGAAGCCTGGTTGCTCGCCTGCTTCCTTTGGACTATGGACCAGACTTTAAAAAGCTTTATTTTACCTGCAGAAAGGCATATTCGTGCCTTTCAGCCGGGGTGTTCAGTAGATTCCAGCTACCGAACAAACTACCGTATGAGGGACCACCTAGGAGATGGAGTGTGCCGTCAATTAACCGCCCAGAAGCTGCGGTTAACCGCAGCTTAATTGATGAACGCTGGGTGGCCTTTGTTCGTTTGCCGACCACGAGGTAGCGGCCATTTTAATCGTGCGAAAGACCAGCGGTGTTCGGCGAGGATTCTATGGAACTATAAACGGACACTTAATTGCACGAACACCGCTGAGCCGTCTGTCGCCTGGGTCCTATCGTACAAGGTTAACCGAACACTGGAATTCGGTATTTCTATGGGAATTGTAGTAACCCAGATAGCTATACCATGGAGCCTATTTGTGTGATTAAAGACTTTGGCTCCATGGCGATTAAACTGTATTCGTGTAGTCTGGGTGCCAGTCACTTAATAATGTGCACCCAGACCTGAGCTATCTGGGGATATGTAACATGTCTGTGTTGGGTGGAATAAAAGTGACTTTATATATTTTAAAGCATAATACTGTATTTAGATCCCCACATGTGTAATGGAGTCTTGTCTTTGTCCTGGGAGGTAATTGGATTACCTCTACAATTATCTCCAGGGCAGAAGAGAGGAAACCAGGATGCATTGTGGGAATGTTTACTGCTGTGTGTCTGTAATTGGTTTATGTCTGTCCTTTGTTACAGTCTTCCATTTGGTCCCCTAGGGGAGTGTCCACCAGGTGGGAGACCTGCATAAATACTGGGCAGGTAGCCCTGAGTAAATGAGTTGCTGTTTAACCCTGAAGCTGGAGTGTGTCTCTTTCTTGGGGGGAAGGGGACTGTATGCCGACTGCCAGGAGTGTAAGCTGTCCATATTGCTTTTCCTGTTCGGCTGCTTCCAGGGTTCGTGTGTCTGCTGTTCGAGAGTTGGTGAATTCGTGCAGTTTGGGAGTTCGGGAAGTTGGTGCTTATGGTAGCTGCTGGTCTATGGAAAAGGGGATTATCGCCTAAACGCATTTTTCCCCTTTTATGCTGAAACGGTCCGTTACAGGTGCCTTCCTTCCTCCCCAGCGGCAGTGTGTATCCCAGGGAGCTGAAGGTGTCGTCCTTCCTCCCCAGCGGCAGTGTGTATCCCAGGGAGCTGAAGGTGCCGTCCTTCCTCCCCAGCGGCAGTGTGTATCCCAGGGAGCTGAAGGTGCCATCCTTCCTCCCCAGCGGCAGTGTGTGTTACAGGGAGCTGAAGGTGCCGTCCTTCCTCCCCAGCCGCAGTGTGTACCCCAGGGAGCTGAAGGTGCCGTCCTTCCTCCCCAGCGGCAGTGTGTATCCCAGGGAGCTGAAGGTGCCGTCCTTCGTCCCCAGCGGCAGTGTGTATCCCAGGGAGTTGAAGGTGCTTCCTTCCTCCCCAGCGGCAGTGTGTATCCCAGGGAGCTGAAGGTGCCGTCCTTCCTCCCCAGCGGCAGTGTGTCTCACAGGGAGCTGAAGGTGTCGTCCTTCCTCCCCAAAGGCAGTGTGTGTTTCAGGAAGCAGAAGGTGCCGTCCTTCCTCCCCAGCGGCAGTGTGTATCCCAGGGAGCTGAAGGTGCCGTCCTTCTTCCCCAGCGGCAGTGTGTGTCACAGGGAGCTGAAGGTGTCGTCCTCCCTCCCCAGCAGCTGAAAGTGTTCCAGGGAGAGGAATCGGTGAAAACCTCTCCCCAGCGGCAGCTTAGTTTACAAAGGGGAGATCCTATTCTCCCAGATGGGGCAGCTGAGGCAGGCGGTCTCGGCCCCCAGCAGCAGGACGAAATATTGAAAGGGGAGACAGTCGGTCCCCCCCTCAACCGGCAGAGAGAGTGTCAGGGAGAGGAGCTTGTCATGCCTTCTCCCCAGTGGCAGCCTAGCCCACCAAGGGGAGATGATAAGCCCCACACCCATGCAGATGGGACCGTGGTCTCTGCACATGCCTCACACGGGCTAGGGACGGTCGGTCCTGTCCGCTGGCAGCAGGGAGGTTCATCCAAAGGGGAGACAGCCTGTCGTGCCCTCCAGCAGCAGTACCGGGTCCAGAGTGAGGAGCCTACTACGACATTTCCTCAACTGGGCTCCAACCAGGCTACTCCCATGGTAGCGCTGGCAGCAGGGCAGAGTACCGCTGGTCTTTGCCCACTCAGCAACCCACCGATCCGGAGCACCAGTAACCCCCAGAGCCAAGGTGGAGTTCCTGGACATGGACAAGCTACCCACTACACCAGGTGTAGTAACTCTTTATTGTGGGTGGGCTGTACTGCTGATTGTGTTCTGTGGGTGGGTTGCTAGACTAACCAGGGCACTGACCGACAGGAGGTCAGATACCGGTTTAGTCTGGATGGTAAAGGGGAGAAATGTGGCGGAACCAACCTCGCCACTGTGCACTGGAGAAGCCTGGTTGCTAGCCTCCAGCCCTGCGACTATGGCACTGGGGTGTATTAACCCTTTAAGAACTGTATTTGGGCACAATGGATTTGTATAATGCTGTTCCTGGCACTTTAATTACTTTGGAGCAGTGTTACAGCTTTTAAACTGGCACTTCGGATGCAGTCGAAGTGCCGAAGTTGTCGAAGTGGCCGCCATTCGACAACCGAAAACATTTTAACTTATTCGAACGCGGTCAGAGGTGTGTGCAGCCAAATCTATGGAACTGTTTGCGGCTACCCAATTGCACGAACACTGCTGACCCTTACCTTCTTCGACACCGCGGCTGGAGACTAAGTCCCGTTCGAAGATTTGAACGCTCGTTCAATTTCTCGGTGTAAAATAGACCGACCACACAGCCCAAATCCATGGAACTGTTTTGGGCATGAAAATGTGCTTGTGGTCGGTCAAAAGTGACTTATACCTATCTCCCAAACGGCTGAACGGATTCAAATGATTTTTGGGTATGTTTGTATTTGGAATGTGCTGATTTATAATATGTAACTGTTATTAATATTGGATGTATGGTTTTAGAGTTATGAAAGTTGGGTAAAAAGTATGTTTTAGACTGTACGGATAATTGGGTTACCTCTCAGGCTAAGGGGAGGAGATGTGTGGGATGTAACCATTGTTTGATTGGGTAATGTATAATTGTATGTGGACGTCTCCCTTGCAGGGAAGAATTGCATAAAAGCAGAGTGTGTGTCATTAAACCAGAGTTCTGCTTGACCTCAAAACGATGTGTCGTCTCGTCATTGGGGGAATTGGATTGTATGCTGATTGCCAGGAGTGTAAGCTGATTGCATTCTTTTCCTGTTCAGCTGTTTACAGCATTCATATTCTTGAGAGCATTCGTATGCTTCTCCGGTTCGGTGGTTGTGGTGTCTGCTGCAGTGCTTGGAGTCCTCAGGAAGCGCTAGGAGCATCCTTCAATGGAGGTATCCAGTCAGGGTGCCCGTCGATCCGTTACAGAGGTTAACACAGTAAAGGAGTTTAAGCATGCGTGGGATAGGGATAAGGCTATCCTTACTAGAAGATAAGGCCAGGGACTAATGAAAGTATCACATTCTATGTTTCTATTTTCCAGGTCTACTACACTACAAAACTATGCACTGACTGTAAGCCCATTATCTGCGGACGGGTCACACTTACGGCCAATGGATACCAGTAACGCCCGAAGGAAGGGCCAAACTTGGTGATTATTTCACATGCAGGCGTGGAATGGCTACATATCGGCGGTTCGATACATAAACCACGTGGGCAGAGCATGACCCCGGGATTTCACAGAGGCGACAACGGACATGTACTGATTCTGCCTGCCTCGCAACACTCTACGTGCAGTATGCTTACCAGGATTTGACAACCTATGGGCGAACTGGGTTTCTCGACTCTGGAGGGACGTCAATGGATGGAGACTGAACGTCTCAATATTCCGCACACTGTGGACTCTGTGGGGTCTGCTCCAGTTGAACAATATGCATCCCGGTCCAACAGGCAATTACAGAGCTATTTCAGCTGGCTTTCGGATCCGGAGTATGAGGCAGTGGAAGCTTTACTTCGGAATTGGACGTTCCAAGGAGCCTATGCTCTTCCGCTGTCCTCCAGATTGGTGACAGTCCTTCATCACTTGCAGATCCACAAGCTCACTCTGTTATTCATCACTCCCTGATGGCAGAGTCAAGCATGATGTCCGGATTTACTGGAACTGTCTCAGGATCACCCTCCTGCTATAATCCTTATCGCGTCTATTGACTAACACCCAAAGGGAATTGCATCCACTGGTCCTACAAAGACACTTGGACCTAGTGGCCTGGGGCCCCAGGCAATAGAGGGAGCCACAACTCCACATGGAGCGGATGGAGTAATTGATGTATGGAGAGGAACCTCGATCCCTTTATGGCACCTGTTACTGCCGTGCTAAATTTCTTATCCCATCCCCTTGGCGTGCGTCGGGAAAGTCGTATCGCCCTATCAATGTTACACATTCGGCTATCTTGGCATCTCATGACCCCTACAGTGGACTCTTATAGGTCAGAACCCTCTGGTCTGTCACCTTCTAGGGGGATTCGTCTGTCTAGACCACCCGCTCCCAAATACTCGCGTATGGGAGACATGGATATCGTTTTACATTTTCGTTGTATATGGCCAGACAATACGAATTTGTCTTTACACCAACTCTCGGCGATACTTACACTTTTTTGTCCTTTTCTTTCGACAGATTGCGGACGTTCGGCATAGACGTTTTTCCTTCATTCTGGAAAGAATGTATTTTCTATCTCGCGTTGGATTAAGATGGAACTTCCTCCGTCTCATATCCCGTTTTTTGTACTGTTTACCGCTTCTGCACGGTGGACTATTTTCTAGGATAGGTGGAGTGTACCGCTCCCCTATGGACACCCTAGTCGGGACCTCTTGTTATTTCTTTTGCTGTTGGATATCCCTGGTGGGTGTAGACTCTTGTTTTGGCGCTCACTCGGTTCAGGGCGCAACCACATCGAAGGTTTTTCCGGCGGGTGCTTCGTCTACCGACATATTGTGATCCGCGGACTGGACTTGAGATAGTACATTCAGTGTTTCTTCATTCCGTCAGGTTTCTCGTGCTTCTTTTACTCTTCATCCACAGCTTTAAAAATGCAAAATACTCGCCTCCTGTCAGGTTATAACATTGTAGATTATGCTAACGCAGTGTACCTAGAATCTTAATTTTATTAAGGACAGGAGGCGAGTATTTTCCCGTCCCTGGTTATATGATTCATTGGTTTGTACTTCAATAAAGAATTCAGGGGGGTGAGTTTATTTTATTATTATGTGGTTTATTTATATCAAACATCTTGAGATTGCGATTATTATCCATTATTGATTACTTATAACGTACAATTTGACTATATATTAATGTATTTATCCTGAACTACCTATTATTACTGTTACAGAAATGTTATTGTCTCATTTGGTAAATTCCCCTCTTTTTGTGAAGCGCTGCAGAATAGGCTGGCGCTATATAAACAGTAATAATAATAATTAATAATAATAATAATAATAAATAATAATGACGAACAGTCCCTTTCACGTCTTTTGTTTCTTTTCAGTTTGATCCTTCTTCGTGGATCGATACATGGGATCATCCATTCGGGATTCGGATCGTTTTCAGTCTGAATCTTCATTGTTATCGGGTTTATTGAATTTACAGGATGTTTTATTGTTATATTGCATCTTAGAAATAGGGAGTGATACGGGCGAGGGGCCTTTTATACCCTGTTGCAATGTTTTTCTTCCACTAAACTTTATTGTTAAATCGGTGCTGCTGGAGTTTAGTAAAGAGATTATGCAAAATACTCGCCTCCTGTCCTTAATAAAATTAAGAATATAGGTACACTGCGTTAGCATAATCTACAATTTGTTCTCCATTTTCACTGCGTATATCTGATAATCCCACTATACTTTGGGTATCTAGCGCCCTCCTGTATTCACTCATCTTTTACACAGATTTCTTTTCAGTTTGCAATAAGAATTTCTTGGGAGTGTGCCCACTGAGTGACAGCTTTTTAACTTAATACCCACACGTGTTGTGTCCAATTTTATACTGTGTGTGTACAGTTGCAAGAAAATATGTGAACCCTTTGGAATGATATGGATTTCTGCACAAATTGGTCATAAAATGTGATCTGATCATCATCTAAGTCACAACAATAGACAATCACAGTCTGCTTAAACTATTAACCCCTTAACACCGCAGCCAAATGTACAAGTTGTGAACGAAACAAAACGTAAACAAAACCTGGCATTTGCGCTATATGTCTGTCCAACCATAATTCACCTCTTTCATATTAAATGCACCCCCCCTTATTATATATCATTTTATTCAGGGGAAACAGGGCTTTCATTTAATATCAAATATTTAGCTATGAAACATAATTTAATATGAAAAAAATGGGAGAAAATAAGATTTTTTTGATTTTTTTTAGTTCTACATGACATTTTAACTGTCAATGTCATAATACTGTTTGCTTTTACTGCAATAAAATACACATATTTGTATTCAGCGATGTCTCACGTGTAAAACAGTACCCCCTATGTACAGGTTTTATGGTGTTTTGGGAAGTTACAGGGTCAAATATAGCGCGTTACATTTGAAATCGAAATTCGCCAGATTGGTTACGTTGCCTTTGAGACTGTATAGTAGCCCAGGAAATAAATGTACACCCATAATGGCATACCATTTGCAATAGTAGACGACCCAAGGTATTGCAAATAAGGGATGTCCAGTCTTTTTTAGTAGCCATTTGGTCATAAACACTGGCCAAAGTTAGTGTTAGTATTTGTTTGTGTGTGAAAAATGCAAAAAACGCCAATTTTGGCCAGTGTTTGTGACTAAGTGGCTACTAAAAAAAGACTGGACATACCCCATTTGCAATACCTTTGGTTGTCTACTATTGCAAATAGTATGCCATCATAGGGGTAATTTTCATTCTTGGGCTACCATAGGGTCATAAAGGCAACGTAAGCAATCTGGCGAATTTTAATGTGAAAAAAATGAAACACAAGCCTTATATTTGACGCTGTAATTTTTGAAAACCCCATAAAACCTGTACATGAGGGGTACTGTTGTACTCGGGAGACTTCGCTGAACACAAATATTAGTATTTAAAACAGTAAAAAGTATTGCAGCAATAATATCGTCCGTGTAAGTGCTGTTTGTGCGTGAAAAATGCAAAAAACGTCACTTTTACTGGCGATATCATGGTTGTAATACATTTTACGGTTTTGAAACACTAATATTTGTGTTCAGCGAAGTCTCCCGAGTAAAACAGTACCCCCCATGTACAGGTTTTATGGTGTCTTGGAAAGTTATAGGGTTAAATATAGTGCTAGCAAATTAAATTCCCTATACTTTCGGCATGGGTTGTCAGGCAGGTCCCGCTAATTGTAATTAATTAGGATACCTAATTATGTAAAATTATTACATAAATATATGTGTAGAATTAATATATGTATATATATACATATGTGTATATATACGTATATATATATTTTTTTTTAAATATTTTTATTTATCTATAGGTATATATATATAGTGATATATACGTATATATTTATGTATATAGATATATATTATTTTGTTCTACATGTATTTTGATATAAATATATATATATATTAATATCACAATACAGTTAGAACGAAATAAAACACATCTATATATTTTTTAATATTTTATTTTTAATTATTTTTTTATTTTATTTTTTTACGTATTTGCATATTTTTTTTATATTATTTATAAATATATTTATAACAATAATTATATATATATATTTAATCAGTATCAGTCTATGTGTAATTTGATATAAATATATATATAATTATATATATATTAATATTAAAATACACCTAGACGGTGTATGTGTGTGTATGTATATGTGTATATATATATACTTAGATCATATATATAAAATATATATATGATCTAAGTATATATATATATATTTTTTTTTTTTTACACTTTTAACTTTATTTGATTTTATTTTCAGCCAGCAGGGGGACCAACTGTCATTACAGTTGCTCCCCCTGCTGGTAATACAGAAGCCAGCTATACCGGCCATGTGATTGTGAGGTCCTCGCAAGGACCTCACTCTCACATGACCGGAGGGGACCGGAGGAGGAAGATCTGCCGCGGGGGGGCTCCCTGGGAGTCCCCCCAACCGCGATCGCCGGCGTGGGACCGCCGGCGACCAGGTAAGTTACTAAAAACCGGAGGGCGTACTATTACGCCCTGCGGCGTTTAGAGCCGCTTTTAAAAGGACGTAATAGTACGCCCTCCGGTCATAAGGGGTTAACACACAAAGAATGAAATGTTGCCATGTTTTTATTGAACACACCATGTAAACATTCACAGTGCAGGTGGAAAAAGTATGTGAACCCTTGGATTTAATAACTGGTTGAACCTCCTTTGGCAGCAATAACTTCAACTGAACGTTTCCTGTAGTTGCAGATCAGACATGCACAACAGTCAGGAGTAATTCTTGACCATTCCTCTTTACAGAACTGTTTCAGTTCAGCAATATTCTTGGGATGTCTGGTGTGAATCACTTTCTCGAGGTCATGCCACAGCATCTCAATCGGGTTGAGGTCAGGACTCTGACTGGGCCACTTTAGAAGGCGTATTTTCTTCTGTTTAAGCCATTCTGTTGTTGATTTACTTCTATGCTTTGGGTCAATGTCCTATTGCAACACCCATCTTCTGTTGAGCTTCAGCTGGTAGATCTCCTGCAAAATGTCTTGATAAACTTGGGAATTCATTTTTCCTTCGATGATAGCAATCCGTCCAGGCCCTGACGCAGCAAAGCAGTCCCAAACCATGATGCCCCCACCACCATACTTCACAGTTGGGATGAGGTTTTGATGTTGGTGTGCTGTGCCTCTTTTTCGACACACATAGTGTTGTGGGTTTCTTCCAAACAACTCAACGTTGGTTTCATCTGTCCACAGAATATTTTGCCAGTACTGCTGTGGAACATACAGGTGCTCTTGTGCAAACTGTAAACATGCAGCAATGTTTTGTTTGGACAGCAGTGGCTTCCTCTGTGGTATCCTCCCATGAAATCCATTCTTGTTTAGCGTTTTACGTATTGTAGATTCACTAACAGGGATGTTAGCATTTTCCAGTGACTTTTGTAAGTCTTCAGCTGACACTCTGGGATTCTTCTTCACCTCATTGAGCAGTCTGCGTTGTGCTCTTGCAGTCATCTTTACAGGACGGCCACTCCTAGGGAGAGTAGAAGCAGTGCTGAACTTTCTCCATTTATAGACAATTTGTCTTACCGTGGACTGATGAACAGCAAGGCTTTTGGAGATACTTTTATAACCCTTTCCAGCTTTATGCAAGTCAACAATTCTTAATCGCAGGTCTTCTAAGAGCTCTTTTGTGCGAGGCATCATTCACATCAGGCAATGCTTCTTGTGAAAAGCAAACCCAGAACTGGTATGTGTTTTTTATAGGGCAGGGCAGCTGTAACCAACACCTCCAATCTCATCTCATTGATTGGACTCCAGTTGGCGGACATTACACTCCAATTAGCTCTTGGAGATGTCATTAGTCTAGGGGTTCACATACTTTTTGCACCTGCACTGTGAATGTTTACATGGTGTGTTCAATAAAAACATGGCAACATTTCATTCTTTGTGTGTTATTAGTTTAAGCAGACTGTGATTGTCTATTGTTGTGACTTAGATGATGATCAGATCACATTTTATGACCAATTTGTGCAGAAATCCATATCATTCCAAAGGGTTCACATACTTTTTCTTGCAACTGTGTATATGTATATATATATATATATATATATATATATATATATATATATATATATATATATATATATATATATATATATATTATATACAGTATATGCTGAATTGGTATATGGAGATTTCAAATGGGCAGATAAGATTAACAAATCTTAACAAAACTCTTTAAATGTAATTAATTGTATTGTAATATATCATTTTTGGAATGTCTAAAAATCACCAAAACAAATAAATTTAACGATGATTGTGTAATTAATCAGATAATTAAATATATAAAAGATGTATATGTAAAAGAACGAATGACAGATTACTGGGAAAATATAGACGTGACATTTTGTTTTTAATTCAACTTTTGTAAATGTTTTTGATACACTGAGCACTGTTTTGTAATTGGTGCAATAAAATGTAATACATTTTTTTCTCCTATTACTCCATAGAACTCCTCCTATTACTCCATATAACCCTCCCTATAACACCTCCTATTACTCCATATAACTCCTCCAGGTTCTCAATACAGCCCCTCTGGATACAGTGTTTTATCTGCTGTGCTTTCTGGCTGTAGTTGTGGTTTATGAGGGGCAATTGTGGTGGCATGGGTTTCCTGAGTGAAAAACATTATAGACATTAACAAGGGGAAACATAGTGAGGGCACCTAACATGGAGCCAAGCTGCACTACAGCCCCACACCACACAAGGGCACTGTGTCCTTCATCCCGAAGAATTATCCCGATGATGACTTTAACGTAGGATAGAATCCCAACAAACAGCACCCAGCCAAGAACCTGCAAAAAGAAACACAAGTAAAAATGAGGAAACAATTCTCGTACATCTCCTACAATCGGTGGATATCTCTCTCCTATCTTCCCATATTTAGAAAATCAAAAAAGAAATCAACTTCTGTCATCACTTAATACTGAAGCAGGTCTGCGGCAGATACTGTACATCTAACTAGAATGTATGAAATGGTTCGGGAAACTAGAATGTAAGAAAGGGGGCGGGAAACTAGAACATGAGAAAGGGGGCGGGAAACTAGAACATAAGAAAGGGGGCGGGAAACTAGAACATAAGAAAGGGGGCGGAACACTAGAACATGAGAAAGGGGGCGGGAAACTAGAACATAAGAAAGGGGGCGGGAAACTAGAACATAAGAAAGGGGCAGGAGACTAGAACGTAAGAAAGGGGGCAGGAAACTAGAACGTAAGAAAGGGGGCGGGAAATTAGAACGTAAGAAATTGGGCGGGAAACTAGAGCGTAAGAAAGGGGGCAGAACACTAGAACATGAGAAAGGGGGCGGGAAATTAGAACATAAGAAAGGGGGCGGGAAACTAGAATATAAAAAATGGAGCGGGAAACTAGAATGTAAGAAATGGGGTGGAAACCAAGAATATAAGAAAGGGGGCGGGAAACTAGAACGTAAGAAAGGGGGTGGAACACTAGAACATAAGAAAGGGGGTGGAACACTAGAACATAAGAAAGGGGGCGAAACACTAGAACATAAGAAAGGGGGCGGGGAACTAGAATGTAAGAAAGGGGGCGGGGAACTAGAATGTAAGAAAGGGGGCGGGAATGAAGAACGTAAGAAAGGGGGCGGGAAACTAGAATGTAAGAAAGGGGCGGTGTGGTGGAACCAACCTCGCCACTGTGCACCGGAGAAGCCTGGTTGCTCGCCTGCTCCCTTTAGACTATGGTCCCTGTTCTTTTTCCCTGCAGAAAGGCTGGTTTGTGCCTTTCTGCGGACTATTAAAGCCATGCTACCCCAGGTATCTATGCCATGGAGCCCAGCCGTATACTGAAAGACTGTATGAAAGACTTTTGGCTCCATGGCGATTGAACTGTATGTATGTGATCAGAGCGCTATCCGGTAATAATGTGCGCTCAGATCTAAGCTATCTGGGAATAGGTAGAATGTCTGTATTTTATGTAATAAATGTAACCTTGTGTATTTTATTTTATTTTACTGTCTTTTTACTGCCATGTGCTTAATGGAGTTTTGCCTCTGTCCTTGGAGATAATTGGATTACTTCTCAATTATCTCCAGGATAGAAGACTCTGCGGAACTGGTTTTGGGCAGAAAAGCCATGCTTCATTTGGTCACAAAGGACTTCGATCTATCTTTTGAACCAATGGACCAATTTTGATGATTTTGACATATGTTTGTATTTGGAGTATGCTGATTCATAATGTAATGTTTATGTGAATGTGATGCATACTTTCAAAGTTATGAATAATGTGTAAAAACTGTATTCCTCTGCCTGTGATAATGAGACTACCCATTGTGTTCAGTAATCATATCACAGGCAGAGGGGAGAATTTTGTGTGGGAGTGTCTGTGTGTATTGTACGGATTTATTGATTATTTTATACCACCCTGTGGGCTGTACTAGTTTGTGGATTGGGAATAAAAGAGACTGTATGTGCCAGTACAGAGAGATTCTGCTTAACCCTCAAACCGAAGTGTCGTCTTGTTATTGGGGGAATTGGATTGTATGCTGACTGCCAGGAGTGTAACCCTTTCGTATGGTTTTCCTGTTTGGCTGTTTCCAGGATTCGTAGAGTTTGCAGTTCGGGAGATTGGTGCTTACAGTTGCTGCCTGTGCATCTGGAAAGGGGAATATCGCCTAAACGGTTTTTAACCTTGGGTGAGCAAAACGGTCCGTTACAGGCGGGAATGAAGAACGTAAAAAAAGGGGGAAACTAGAATGTAAGAAAGGGGGCGGAAACCAAAAATGTAAGAAAGGGGGCAGAACACTAGAACGTAAGAAAGGGGGCGGGGAACTAGAACAAAAGAAAGGGGGCGGGAACCAAGAATGTAAGAAGGGGGGGCGGGAAACTAGAACGAAAGAAAGGGGGCGGGAAACTAGAACGAAAGAAAGGGGGAGGGAAACTAAAATGTAAGAAAGGGTGCGGGAATGAAAGGGTGCGGGAAACTAGAATGTAAGAAAGGGGGCGGGAAACTAGAATGTAAGAAAGGGGGCGGGGAACTAGAACGAAAGAAAGGGGGAGGGAAGTTGGACCATTATAAATGGGGCGGGAAACTAGAACCAAGAATGTAAGAAAGGGGGCGGGAAACTAGAATGTAAGAAAGGGGGCGGGAAACTAGAATGTAAGAAAGGGGGCGGGGAACTAGAACGAAAGAAAGGGGGAGGGAAGTTGGAACATTAGAAAGGGGGCGGGAAACTAGAATGTAAGAAAGGGGGCGGGAACCAAGAATGTAAGAAAGGGGGCGGGAAACTAGAATGTAAGAAAGGGGCGGGAACCAAGAATGTAAGAAAGGGGGCAGGAATGTAAGAACGTAAGAAAGGGGGCAGGGAACTAGAACGAAAGAAAGGGGGCGGGAACCAAGAATGTAAGAAAGGGGGCGGGAAACAAGAACGTAAGAAAGGGGGCAGGGAACTAGAATGTAAGAAAGGGGGCGGGAAACATTGGCTCCCAATAAGCCTTTTGTCGGTTTGAATTGATTACATTTCTTCCATTAGAGGCTTATCAAGAACTGATCAATATTGTTTCAAAAATATCAAAAATCGATGATATACTTGGCTTTTAAAAATACTGTATTCAGCACTTTATCCAACATAATGTAAATTGAGGAACTGAGTACACCGGTTCCATAAATAGAATATATATACACTGTATACACGACGTGCCGCACTGGAGATGGTCTGACTATAGCCATCATTATTTGGCTCTTGTCAAAGTCACTCAGATCTTTTCCCTTGCCCATTTTTCCTGCTGCCAACGCATGAAATTCCAGAACTGACTGTTAACTTACTGCCTAATTTATCCCAGCCCGTGACAGGAGGCGATGGTTTAATGTTGTGGCTGATCAGTGAATATATTTAAAACACGGCTAATGCAGGAAGACAAGACAGATTTTAGGTAGGAATATAGGTTGCATATTATCATCATTTATGTAGTGCCCGCTTATTTACAATGTTAATACTACATTGGCGCTATATAAATCACATACTGCTGTGGTGGTTATGGTGCCATTATTCTGAATTCGCCATCTTCTTCAAACACTGTGCAGGTCAGCTGACACGCTCAGCCAATGAAAAGCTTTAAAATATGAGCAATGGTGACAAGCAGGGGCTGCGTCGTGGATGCCTCGAGGACACACAAAATGTAGTCAGACTGCATGAAGCAACCTAATGACATCATAACCTCCAGGACGGCAGCTGTACGGGGCCTCGACTAGACTTCTTACATTGAGTTTCTTTTGTTGTATTTGTTTTGGTGTTTTTTTCTGTTATTAGGAAAGAGACACTAAGCATAATATTTGTCTCCGGTCTAGACACACGTGGAGATCTGATTAGAGAGTGTAACTAACTCAAAGCTCGCCCTCTACGTCCGCAGTGTGCATGGTGATGGATCTTACTACACACGTTCCTCCTGTCATGGTTTCATTAGCTTTTCCCCAACATGCAGCACAGCAGTGCTGTCGCTAAGTGAACCTCTCTGTGTCGAAGTAGAGGAGGGTGGCAAGCTGCAAACACTTTGAATACGAAAAAGCATTAACTTCAATGGTACAGAGCTTTGTCTGAGTGTGTAGTGTAACCAAATTCATTTAGTTTTATTTTTGTTCCAAAACAATTTTTATTGTGAATGCAAGATAAAAAAAAGATATGGCATGAATAATATCAACAACCCAAATTCATTTATTTTCCAAGTATTTATTCCAATGTCAGATATTAGACTGTCTACAATAACTAGAGGCTAGGAAGGTGCTCTCCACGCCAGAGTTGGGCAGCACTGGGCAGAGAGACCCGTCTCTTACAGCTTTCACAGCACTTACCATTAATGTGCCCCCAATGTTCGTTTGTAGGAGAGGCGGGCACGGACTCAGCACTGCCATGCTCATAATGTAACCGGCACAGGCCGAGCCAGTCGCAGTCAGAATGCCCATTGTAATTAGCGACCTGTAGGAAGTGTTTAGCAACATCAATTAATTATCAAGAAAAGAGCAGAAAATGGCAAACTCTGGCACACATGTCACACAAAGTCACAGAATGCCAGCACGGACAGCTCTCCTCAGAACGTCACAAACTAGTAAACATGGAGCATCACGTAGGGGTAAAGCGCATCCCCAGCTGTCAGGACAGTAATAATTAATTGATTAATGAATGGACCTCCCCCCGAGCGCCCCAGTCTTTTGTTCCAGTCCCAGCTGACAGGCAGGATAGTTTATTTATAGAACCACAAACAGAAGTGGGATACGGCTGTACAGTCTATATAGGGAACATACAAGGAAAAAAACAATAGTGTGATACAGTATATACAGTGAAAAAGTGCGCTTAAATGGATGCACTCACGAGATAGTAAAGGTAAAACAGCATTCAAGGTGCCTCCCCAGGAAATATGGGGGGATGCTGGTATCCTTCGGTAGTGTCTAGCAGCCAAATGGGACACAGGACTCCAGGTGAGTAATGGTAGAAAATATTTGTAGTTTTATTTTCTTTAAAAGGTGATACAACACCAAGCAGGTAAAATATAAAAGTGCAGCAGTAGGTCCAACGCGTTTCGTTCAACACAGGAACTTCATCAGGGACCGCACAGTAAAAGAAATCAACAGCAATATTGCAGATTGTACCTACCGAAGGATACCAGCATCCCCCCATATTTCCTGGGGAGGCACCTTGAATGCTGTTTTACCTTTACTATCTCGTGAGTGCATCCATTTAAGCGCACTTTTTCACTGTATATACTGTATCACACTATTGTTTTTTTCCTTGTATGTTCCCTATATAGACTGTACAGCCGTATCCCACTTCTGTTTGTGGTTCTATACATATATATGATCGTTTTGTGGTGGATAACGATCGTGGGAGGCTACAGACTGATTGAAGTTAAGTAATCGATATTTAACACTCAACAACGTAGTTGTTTTGTTTTGAGGATAGTTTATTTACCTGTATATACTGATTTTGTTTTAGGTGTCACCTACCTTTTTTACCATGGGGGAGTTCATCCTTTCTCCCCTTAAGGAACCAGCAAACAGCCTGCCTGGGCAGGACTAACTGGCAGGCTGCCTTAACGCATGGGCGCAATGGGCAGGACTAACTGGCAGGATTTTAGTAACGCATGGGCGCAATGGGCAGGACTAACTGGCAGGGCTGTCTTCATGCATGGGCGCTGTGGCAAATTCAGCCACTCAGAGACTGTGAAGAGTGATTTAAATGGACTAATGTAAATGTCTTGCTATGTCCTGTATTTTACTATGTATGCGGCATTCGTGTGTTTCAAGCACACGAATACCGCTAATGTTAAATCTACATCTACACGAACAGTGTATTCCTGCACTGTTCGTGAGTTAAGCAAAGTACTGAATGGGAGACCACCCATAGACGGTCGTGTGTCTCCAATTAGGTACTTCGCAACATTGTATCCGTGTTAATTGTGGTTAGTTGCGGGTGGCAGCCATTCGTGTACCGACCATGAGGCGGCGGCCATCTTTTGTCATCGAGTGCCTGGAACTAAAATCGGCTACTCGACAACACAAGCCCCGCTGGACTTCCAAGCCGTTCGGGAGTTTACCGGTTTCTGTAGTTTTATTCCCTTAACTCAGGCAATCGTTTAAACGAGAGGGAGAATAGCAAGCAACAAAGCAAAGGCTGTTCTAATCGCAGATCTCATGGAAGGAGACAGAGCAGCAGCTGCTGCAGCACCTCCAATGGGAGGGGAGCAAACGGAATTTACAAAAGAATTCAACAGCAGGATAGCCCTGTACCCGACCACACCACCCCAGGAGACTTTCGATAGGATCACGGCAGATGTGCAGGAATACATCATGGCCAAGCGGCACCAAACAAACCAGCAAATCAGAGAGGGGTCACCGGCTACACCCAGCAGCATACCGGGCAAACCAAAGATTCCCTACCAAGCTTTTAAAAAATTTACGGACACAGAGGGCGACATTGATGGATATTTGCAGGACTTTGAAAGACTGTGCAAACTGCATGAGATCAGGCCACACGATCAAGTACCCCTGCTGGCTGGTAACTTATCGGGCCGCGCAGCGGAAGCTTACAGAACCGTGCCTGATGAGGACAGCAGGGACTACCAGAAGGTAAAGCAAGCCCTCCAAGCAAGGTATGCCATTACCCCTGAGGCGTACCAACTTCAATTCCGGGACCTGAAAAAGCAGGAGAAGGACTCTCACGCTGAGTTTGCACATCGCCTACAAAGAGCAGCCACCGGGTGGATTGAGGCAGCGCAAGCAACCACTAAGCAGGATATTATGCAACTGCTGCTATTAGAACAGTTCTACCGGAGATTATCTATAGAGATGCAGAACTGGGTAAGGGATCGTAAACCCTGTACCTTGCAAGATGCCGCTAAACTAGCCGAAGAGCACCAGGACACTAGGCGGGAGCAGCGCCCACCACCCAAAGTATTTCCCCAGCCAAGCATCCAACGGCCTGCTGTGGTCGACCTCCCACGATCAGGGGGGGGCCTACAATCAGCAACCACCCAGATACAACAACCGGGTACACATCCGATGCCTACCTGCAACCAACTAGGACATGTACAAAGGGATTGTCCCCGAAACAGGGCATGACCATCATGGCCCAACCAAGGGCAACCACTAGTCCCTAGAGCAGCAGTACACTGCTATCAGACAGGAGCATTTGTCCAGCCCTCCACCACCACCCAGATGGAAGAACCGCTAGGCACACTCCACGAAGTGAACCCGGTGCAAGCGGCCTCAGACAACCGCCAAAGCCATCGACAAGTGGTCCATATAGAAGGAAAGCGTATGGAAGGGCTGAGGGATTCCAGGGCCACCATCACTTTAGTCCGGAACCACCTGGTTTCAAAAGAACATCTCACGGGAGATTGTATAGCAGTACGGGTGGCAGGGGGAGCCATATACAAAGTTCCCACTGCCAAAATACATTTAAATTGGGGCAGGGCAAGTGTAAGTGGGGATGATGCAAGACTTGCCCGCAGATGTTATTTTGGGAAAATGACTTGGGGGAGCTAACCTCCGCTTTTGTTCCGAGACCGACCCCGCAGGAGGCCTACCCAGTCGTCACCCGTCAACAAGCTCGCACCACGGCACCACCCACCGACTCTGAAGCTCCGGTAAGCGAGGCTACTCCCAATCACACTGTCCTACCCTGGGATGCCCCTTTAGAATTTGGTAGCGAGGTCGCTCTAGATCCTTCCCTGCAGGTTTACAAAGACTGAATAGATAAGAACCAGGCAGGCCTAGAAGGAGAAAAATATGCTTGGGATAAAGGGTTATTATACCGGTACGCCGAGAAGATAGTAGCTGGATCTATTCCCATAAAACAGCTAATTGTGCCTCGGAAGTACAGGCAGGAGCTAATGCGAATAGCCCACGACATCCCGCTGTCGGGTCATTTAGGAATCAGCCGAACCAAACATCGGCTGACTCAAAATTTCTTCTGGCCAGGTATCTCCCAAGATATTAAACAATATTGCAATACCTGTGATACCTGTCAGAGAGTCGGGAAAAGGGAGACAGATATAACGCCAAACTCCACTCCCTACCCATAATAGAAGAGCCCTTTAGTAGAGCGGTAGACATAATAGGACCGCTGAAAAAACCCAGTCCCTCCGGCAAGAAATATATCTTGACCGTAGTGGATTACGCCACCAGATACCCCGAAGTCGTAGCCCTAACCAATGTACATGCCGAGACCGTAGTGGATGCCCTTATGCGAATATTCTCCTGCATGGGTTTGCCCCGGGAGATTATTTCGGATAGAGGTACCCAATTCATGGCAGAGGTCACTCACCAGCTCTGGAAAGTATGTGGGGTTATATCTATCTTTAACTCCCCCTACCACCCCCAGTCTAATGGTCTCTGTGAACGTTTCAACGGAACGCTAAAACAAATGATCAGAACGTTCATAGACATGCAGACTGGGAGCGATTTTTACCCCACTTGCTGTTCGCCTATAGAGAAGTTCCCCAGGAATCCACTGGGTTCTCACCTTTTGAATTATTGTTCAGAAGGAGAGTGAGGGGCCCCCTAGATTTATTCAGAGAACACTGGGAGGGAGTAATGATCACTAATGGTACCCCTATTGTACCCTATGTGCTAGAATTCCAGGACCGCTTGGAGGCTTTAACCCAGGCTGTACGTACCAACCTTCAAGCGGCCCAGCAAAGACAGCGCCGATGGTATGATAGGGGGGCCAGGGCCCGCAGCTTTCAGGTTGGTCAGAAGGTACTAATACTACGACCCGTCCCTACTGACAAGCTGCAGGCCTCCTGGCAGGGCCCATTCAAGGTGGTAGAGCAAATCTGCGATACTACCTATATAATTGGCCTATGCGCTGGGGCAGGGGGCAGACGCATGCTCCATGTGAACATGCTGAAGCCCTACCACGAGCGCACGGAGGAGGTGACCGCAATATGTGCCTCTGCCGTAGAGGACGCAGATAACTTGCCCCTACCAGACCTTCTCGCCAGGGAAACCCAAAAAGAGGATCTAGCCGCCCTACAGTTAGGAGAGCGCTTAAATTCCCAGGAGAAAACTCAGGCCCAAAGCTTAATTAGGGAAAAGGGAGCCACCTTTTCCAACCTTCCCGGGTATACCCCATTAGCCACCCACCGGGTGGAAACCCCAGGCCAAACATCCCTCCGTCAACCTCCTTACCGCATTCCAGAAGCAGTAAAAAAGAGAATATGTATAAAGAGATTAAGGAAATTTTACAGTTAGGAGTCATCGAGCATTCAGATAGCCCATGGGCGTGCCCAGTGGTGCTAGTGCCGAAGAGGGATGGAACGACCCGCTTCTGCGTAGATTATAGAAGGCTCAATGATAAAACGGTATCAGACGCCTACCCCATGCCACGGATAGACGAGCTTTTAGACAAGATGGCGAGAGGCAAATATCTAACCACAATCGACCTTTGCAAGGGGTATTGGCAAATTCCTTTAGCCGAGGACGCCATCCCTAAGTCGACATTTGTCACTCCGTTTGGACTGTACCAGTTTAAGGTCATGCCATTCGGAATGAAAAATTCCCCTGCCACCTTCCAGAGGATGGTGGACCGACTATTAGATGGGTTTCAGGAATACGCGTGCACCTATTTGGACGACATAGCGATTTTTAGCTATTCCTGGACCGACCACCTGAGCCATGTAGGAGCCATCTTAGACCGTATCAGGGAGGCAGGGTTAACCCTTAAACCCAGTAAATGCCATATAGGGATGGCAGAAGTCCAATACCTAGGACACCGAGTAGGCAGTGGCCAACAGAAGCCAGAACCGGCCAAAATAGAGTCCGTAGCCAAATGGCCAACCCCCCGCACTAAAACCCACGTACTAGCATTCTTAGGTACCACAGGGTATTATCGAAAATTCGTACCCGATAACAGTACCCTGGCGAAACCCCTCACAGATCTAACCCGCAAGAACCTCCCTAAGTTAGTAGTATGGGAGTGTGAACAGGCATTCCAACTATTGAAAACTGCTCTTGTTAACGCACCTGTCCTTGCTGCTCCTGATCCAACTAAACGCTTTCTCGTTCATACAGACGCTTCTATGTTTGGATTGGGAGCAGTACTGAGCCAAGTCGGAGCAGATGGCGGTGAGCATCCTGTAGCTTACTTAAGCAGAAAACCTTTACCCCGAGAAGTAAGCTACGCCGCCATCGAAAAAGGAATGCCTTGCCGTGGTGTGGGCCCTCAAGAAACTGCAGCCATATTTATACGGACAAACATTTTCGCTAATCACAGATCACAACCCGTTGGTCTGTCTGAACCGGGTGTCAGGAGACAATGCCAGGCTGCTGCGCTGGAGTTTGGCGCTGCAGCCATTTGACTTTACAATCCAGTACCGTCCAGGAAAGCTAAACGGCATTGCCGACGGGTTATCCAGACAAACTGAACTTGAAAAGTCATCTGTGGGTACTACTCCGGACATCCCCAAGCCGATCCGTTGGGATCAGACTGTGTATGCCGGCTTGGTTCTGGGGGAGCATTGTGGCAAATTCAGCCACTCAGAGACTGTGAAGAGTGATTTAAATGGACTAATGTAAATGTCTTGCTATGGCCTGTATTTCAAGCACACGAATACCGCTAATGTAAAATCTACATCTACACGAACAGTGTATTCCCGCACTGTTCGTGAGTTAAGCAAAGTACCGAATGGGAGACCACCCATAGACGGTCGTGTGTCGACTTAGCGTCATAGCGCTTTCTCCATCCATAAAGGAAACTTTATTGAAGGCAAGGAAATCTTCCATGTCTTCACACTAGCACAGAATATGGGAGAAATTTAGAGAATGGACCAGTGTCAAGGGCAATAATTTCTAAAATCCGTCAGTATCTGCCATTTTGGATTTCGCTAGGAGGGTCTAGATAAAGGACTTAGTACTCTAAAAGTCCAGGTATCTGATATTTCAGCCTTGACAAACAAAAGGTGTGCTTTGGATCCTTTATTAATCTGTTTTTTTTAAAGTGATCATTTGAATCAGACCTCCTCTAAAAAAGTTATCCCCGCCGCGATATCTTCCTTTAGTTGTAAACGCCGTGACTTAAGAGCCTTTTGAACCTTTGGAAGAGATCAACTTCTTTCTTCTCAACTATAAAAATATTGTTCCTCGTAGCAGTCACCTTTGCTGGAAGCATTTCCGAACTTCAAGCTCTTTCATCAGTAGAACCTTACACTACTTTTTACCACAATAAGGCAGTTCTGATTCAAGAATTTCTGCCTAAAGTGGTCACGAAGTTTCATTTGCAACAAGAAATAGTTTTGCCATCATTTCTTCCTAATCCATCTTCTCCAGAAGAAAGGAAATTGAGCAATGTGGACGTCATGAGATGCATTTGCATATATTTTAAAAGATCAGAAGAGATAAGGAAGTCTGAAAGATTTTTATCCTACCCTCAGGGATAAGAAGGGGAAAAGTAGCTTCCATTGCTACTGTGACGGACCACCTGGGACCACGACTGGGTACCTCCGCCAATCGATGCTTCCTAGCTGACGCTGAGGACCATAAGCACCGCACAGGACACCATAAGCACCGTAGACTCCACGAACTGCCACAGCTTGGTTGTGGTCTCACCGTCCCTTCCCACCCTGAACCAAACACCTGGCTCTGGGGACTCAGTGGGAAGGCCTCTCCTCCAAGAGAGTATAGCTGTGAAGCTCTGCAAGTGCTAGTGGTATAGCTGTATAGCAGTTTCCTACAATCACAAGATGAGGCTACGTGTTGAGGGTTAAGCAGGAATGGTATAATGGTAGCCACACTGGCCTTTTATGCAAGTCCCCAAGCAAGGTGTACACCCACATGGACCTTGCTGGGGACAAGGACACAAACTTACAAACCAATTAGAATAGTGATTCATGACACTCCCATAACAAACATACAATCCCACCCCTCTGCCTGGGAGATAATTTAGTCAGATACTGTATCAATTCAACTATCTCCAGGCAGAAAAAACACATTTTCCAAAACCCGAAAAAGTACCCCAAAAAACACATGATATCCCCACAATTGTTACACCCCCCTGATAGCCCTGATCTGGGTGACCAACATATCCAAAAATCACCTAGATCAGTTCAGGGGTTCAAGAATTCTATGGAAGTCATATTTTTTTCCGACCGCATACATGGTCCCATGCCCAAAACAGTTCCAGAGAATCAGGCTGTGCGGTCGGTCTACTTCGGGGTTTCGAAGTACAGTTCGAAATATCGAACATAGCCGTTCGTTGATACAGTCAGTATATGTCTCTTGTTCATGAGTTTCTTTTTATCGAACGCTGTTCGAATAGCCGAAATCCATGGAAGGTAAAGTTTAGCGGTGTTCACGCCGTTGAGTGTCCGATTTGAGTTCCAAACACCGCTCATTGTGCTTGCGGCTTAAGAATGGCACTTCGAATGGCTTCGGGAGTTCGAAGTGCCACTTCGAAAGTTTGAATGGTTTCTATTACCAGTCACAACAGGCAAAAATAGTGTTTTCAAATAGGGTTTAACACAGGGGCCATAGTCACAGGGTAAGAGGCTGGCAAGTATGCCCCTCCAAGGACCCGTGACGAGATCCAGTTCGTCACAGCTACCCTAAGGAGGTGGATAGCAGTGGCAATTTTGAAGGCTTATACAACGCAAGGATAACAAGCTCCCATTATGATCAAGGCTCATTCCACAAAGAGCCTAGCTACCTTCTGGGCTTCTATGGCGGAGGTGTCAATGGAAAGCATATGTAAGGCAGCTTTCTGGTCATCCCATTTGACATTCATCTAGAATTAAAAGTTTGACTTGGCTTCAGCATCTGTTCATTTTGGATGTAGTGTATTGGCTTCTGTTGCTTAAGCAAATACATTTCTAAGCAGTTTTTGGCATATTGTCATTATTTCCCCTCTTCTTAGATTATTGCTTAAAGGATCACTATAGTGTCAGGAAAACAAAGCGGTTTTCCTGAAACTATAGTGCCCTGAGGGTGCCCCCACCCTCCGGGTCCCCCTACCGTGGCTCTGAAGGGGTTAAAACCCCTTCAGCAGCTTGCCTTAATCCAGCGTGGGGCTCCCCTCTCCTCCCCCGCCGACGTCAGTTCCCCCGTCCGACGTCAGAGGAGTCTCAATGCTTTCCTATGGACACTCTGCGCGATGGATGCGAAATTTGCATCCAGCGTCGCAGATGCGCCTCTAGTGGCTGTCCGGAAGACAGCCGCTAGAGGCTGGATTAACCCCAAAAGTAAACATAGCAGTTTCTATGAAACTGCTATGTTTGCATCTGAAGGGTTAAAACCTGACTGAGCTGAACTGGTCTGGGTGACTATAGTGTCCCTTTAATCAATTAATTAATTATTCCTGTCCTGACAGCTGGGGAGGAACTTTGCCGATAAGTGATGCTGCCACGTAACTTACCGTAATTTTATTTTCCTGGCTAAGTATTTAATAAATTGTCAGCTATGTATTCCCCTCTCTGTGCTATAACAGAGGATCTGCTGCTTGGTGATAGATCTGACTTCTTGTACATTTTATTGTATTCAGGATACATGATGAAGACAATGAATCCACAAATACATAAAAAAAAAAAATATCAAAAACCATTCATACAAATCTAAAAAAACTCCAGATTAAAAATGAAAACCAATACAGTATTGAGCAGATAAGTTTTCAAAGATATGAGACACCAGGAAACAAACCCAGGACGGATCCTGAAACGGAGACTGTGGGGAACCATGGAGTTATTGGGCTGCATGCCATACTATGTATTGAGCCAGCATATATATATTAATGTCTCCTATCAAAGACTATACTATGGCACCTCTAGAATTAGTTAGATATCACCATCTAGTGGCAGAGAAAGAGTACAACATGACCGTAAAACCTAAATGCATGATATACACATATAAGAAAGCATTCATCAAATTCTCTGTAATCAGACAGAATAGGAACAATATGCCTATTTCCACTCACCTGTTGGGTAGAAACATAGCAATGCCGCATGCCAGTGGGTTTGCCATGGCAGCAAGGGCAGCTGCCAGGTGGTAGATCTGAGTTCCGTAGGGCATACAGGAATAGGTCTGCACGGCTGGTAGGACTGCATTGGTCAAGCCATTGACCCAAGTCAAGACTAAAAAGATGAAGAGTACCTGGCCCCATGAATACCGGCCCAATCCCTTCCATCGTCTAGCTGTCTTCACCACAAACTCATCATGCCCCATCATCGGCCGCTGCTCCACACCCCGACCCCATGACCCAGAGCCTTGATCTATTTGTCTCCTTCCCATGGTCTCTCCATGGTCCCCCTGACACTGATCTATGGGCGTCATGTTCAATATGGTGAAGGCAATCATACAGGTAGCCATCATTCCAGTCAAAAATAGAAAGAAACCCCAGACAGGAAATCGTGCCGACTGGTAAAGAGCAGTTAAATTCCTATTTAATTGTGTCCCATTAATTTCTGTATTGTTGACTGGCATACAGATCACCATACCTACACCCTGGACTAAGGCTAGCAGAGCTGGCATGAGGCCACTCAGTCCCTCACCAATGAAATAGGAGGTGAGATAATCAGGTCTGAGTCGAGTCATGAAGGGCAGGAAGGTAACAGATGAAGTACAATCCACCAGTGAGAGACAGAAGATAAGAACTAGCAGCGCAGTGCTTCGGTATGTTCCCCCAACCAAGCTGGTTTTTTGCCACAGGAAGGCCAAGAGTAGGCATGCCAACACACCCACCCCTAGAAGGACAAAGATAATTGGTGCTTCACGCAGATACCCAGGGCGGAACTTGTGTATAAGTGTAACCACCAGGGGTCCAATGTTGGCAAACTGAATAAGGAGGGTAAGGTACGAGGGCAGCTCCCAGCCCTCTGGTGCATATGGTACCAATAATGGTAGCTCCACCCAAACACCATTGATAGCAACCCACGAGCCTAGGCCTAGAAGGCATGAAAGAAGGTGAATAATTAAAGCCATGATCCACTAAGGTCCAAAGCTCTTCTGGTGTCTGTCCTCTGGAAGATCTAAAGAAAGACTAATACTTTCTAATAAATCAGGTGATCACTTGGATCTGGGACCTGGTGATGTATAGGATTTAGATCTGAAGATTAAGAATCCGGTGATTGTAAAAATCCAGTTACGGATATGAAGAATCCGATGATTGTTCCAGTTACTGATATTAGGAATCTGGTGATTGTAAAGATTCAGTTACTGATATTAAGAATCCGGCGATTGTTCCAGTTACGGATATTAAGAATCCGGTGATTGTTCCAGTTACTGATATTAGGAATCCGGCGATTGTTCCAGTTACGAATATTAAAAATCCGGTGATTGTAAAAATCCAGTTACTGATAATAGGAATCCGGCGATTGTTCCAGTTACGGATATTAAAAATCCGGTGATTGTAAAGATCCAGTTACTGATAATAAGAATCCAGTGATTGTAAAGATCCAGTTACTGATAAGAATCCGGTGAGTGTAAAGATGCAGTTAAGAATATTAGGAATCCGGTGATTGTAATCCAGCTACTGATATTAAGAATCCGGTGATTGTTCCAGTTACTGATATTAGGAATCCAGTGATTGTAAAGATCCAGTTACTGATATTAAGAATCCGGTGATTGTTCCAGTTACTGATATTAAGAATCCGGTGATTGTTCCAGCTACTGATATTAAGAATCCGGTGATTCTTCCAGCTACTGATATTAAGAATCCGGTGATTGTTCCAGTTACTGATATTAAGAATCCGGTGATTGTTCCAGCTACTGATATTAAGAATCCGGTGATTGTAAAGATCCAGTTACTGATATTAAGAATCCGGTGAGTGTAAAGATCCAGTTACTGATATTAAGAATCCGGTGAGTGTAAAGATCCAGTTACTGATATTAAGAATCCGGTGATTGTTCCAGTTACTGATATTAAGAATCCGGTGATTGTTCCAGTTACTGATATTAAGAATCCGGTGATTGTTCCAGTTACTGATATTAAGAATCCGGTGATTGTTCCAGCTACTGATATTAAGAATCGGGTGATTGTAAAGATCCAGTTACTGATATTAAGAATCCGGTGAGTGTAAAGATGCAGTTAAGAATATTAGGAATCCGGTGATTGTAATCTAGCTACTGATATTAAGAATCCGGTGATTGTTCCAGTTACTGATATTAGGAATCTGGTGATTGTAAAGATCCAGTTACTGATATTAAGAATCCGGTGATTGTTCCAGCTACTGATATTAAGAATCGGGTGATTGTAAAGATCCAGTTACTGATATTAAGAATCCGGTGAGTGTAAAGATGCAGTTAAGAATATTAGGAATCCGGTGATTGTAATCCAGCTACTGATATTAAGAATCCGGTGATTGTTCCAGTTACTGATATTAAGAATCCGGTTATTGTAAAGATCCAGTTACTGATATTAAGAATCCGGTTATTGTAAAGATCCAGTTACTGATATTAAGAATCCGGTTATTGTTCCAGTTACTGATATTAAGAATCCGGTGATTGTTCCAGTTACGGATATTAAAAATCCGGTGATTGTTCCAGTTACTGATATTAAGAATCCGGTTATTGTTCCAGTTACTGATATTAAGAATCCGGTTATTGTTCCAGTTACTGATATTAAGAATCCGGTGATTGTTCCAGTTACTGATATTAGGAATCCGGTGATTGTAAAGATCCAGTTACGGATATTAAATCTAAAATTAGAAAATATAAGAGTAATTCACTGTCCCTGGCTGTGCATACTGATCCCAAAGACAGTCTCTCAGTATCCCTGACACTCTCTCAGGCAGTCTCTCAGTATCCCTGACACTCTCTCAGGCAGTCTGTCAGTATCCCTGACACTCTCTCAGTATCTCTAAAACACTCTCAGACACTCTCTCAGTATCTCTAAAACACTCTCAGACACTCTCTCAGTATCTCTAAAACACTCTCAGACAGTCTCTCCGTATCCCTGACACACTCTCAGACTGTTTCTCAGCTCCTCTCTCACACACTCAGGCAGTCTCTCACACACTCAGGCAGTCTCTCACACACTCAGGCAGTCTCTCACACTCTCAGGCAGTCTCTCACAGTTTTAGAGCTCCTCTCTCACACTCTCAGACAGTCTCTCAGCTCCTCTCTCACACTCTCAGGCAGTCTCTCAGCTCCTCTCTCACACTCTCAGGCAGTCTCTCAGCTCCTCTCTCACACTCTCAGGCAGTCTCTCAGCTCCTCTCTCACACTCTCAGTCTCTCAGCTCCTCTCTCACACTCTCAGGCAGTCTCTCAGCTCCTCTCTCACACTCTCAGGCAGTCTCTCAGCTCCTCTATCACACTCTCAGGCAGTCTCTCAGCTCCTCTCTCACACTCTCAGGCAGTCTCTCACACTCTCAGGCAGTCTCTCACACTCTCAGGCAGTCTCTCACACTCTCAGGCAGTCTCTCACACTCTCAGGCAGTCTCTCACACTCTCAGGCAGTCTCTCAGCTCCTCTCTCACACTCTCAGGCAGTCTCTCACACTCTCAGGAAGTCTCTCAGCTCCTCTCTCTCATACTATCAGGCAGTCTCTCACAGTCTCAGGAAGTCTCTCACAGTCTCAGGAAGTCTCTCACAGTCTCAGGAAGTCTCTCACAGTCTCACAGCTCCTCTTACACTCTCAGACAGTCTCTCACAGTATTAGAGCTCCTCTCTCACATTCTCAGGCAGTCTCTCACACTCTCAGGCAGTCTCACAGCTCCTCTCTCACACTCTCAGGAAGTCTCTCAGCTCCTCTCTCATACTATCAGGCAGTCTCTCACAGTCTCAGGAAGTCTCTCAAAGTCTCACAGCTCCTCTTACACTCTCAGACAGTCTCTCACAGTCTTAGAGCTCCTCTTACACTCTCAGGCAGTCTCTCACAGTCTTAGAGCTCCTCTTACACTCTCAGGCAGTCTCTCACAGTCTTAGAGCTCCTCTCTCACACTCTCAGGCAGTCTCTCACAGTCTTAGAGCTCCTCTTACACTCTCAGGCAGTCTCTCACAGTCTTAGAGCTCCTCTCTCACACTCTCAGGCAGTCTCTCACAGTCTTAGAGCTCCTCTCTCACACTCTCAGGCAGTCTCTCACAGTCTTAGAGCTCCTCTCTCACATTCTCAGGCAGTCTCTCACACTCTCAGGCAGTCTCTCAGCTCCTCTCTCACACTCTCAGGCAGTCTCTCAGCTCCTCTCTCACACTCTCAGGCAGTCTCTCAGCTCATCTCTCACACTCTCAGGCAGTCTCTCAGCTCCTCTCTCACACTCTCAGGAAGTCTCTCAGCTCCTCTCTCATACTATCAGGCAGTCTCTCACAGTCTCAGGAAGTCTCTCAAAGTCTCACAGCTCCTCTTACACTCTCAGACAGTCTCTCACAGTCTTAGAGCTCCTCTCTCACACTCTCAGGCAGTCTCTCACACTCTCAGGAAGTCTCTCAGCTCCTCTCTCATACTATCAGGCAGTCTCTCACAGTCTCACAGCTCCTCTTACACTCTCAGACAGTCTCTCACAGTCTTAGATCTCCTCTCTCACACTCTCACACACTCCCAGGCAGTCTCTCACAGTCTCAGGCAGTCTCTCACAGTCTCAGGCAGTCTCTCACACTCTCAGGCAGTCTCTCACAGTCTCAGGCAGTCTCTCACAGTCTCAGGCAGTCTCTCACAGTCTCAGGCAGTCTCTCACACTCTCAGGCAGTCTCTCACAGTCTCAGGCAGTCTCTCACACTCTCAGGCAGTCTCTCACAGTCTCAGGCAGTCTCTCACAGTCTCAGGCAGTCTCTCACAGTCTCACACTCTGTCAGTGAATATTCTCTCAGTGTTTAGTAAATACCTGGTGCTCTCAGTCTGTCTGTGTGCAGGATTAAAGGCAGTCTGAATGATGGGAGTGTCACTCACACCCACACTCCATTCAGAGAGCTAACATGCACACTCACCCTGACCAGTCACTACCCCCCTCCCCTCTGGCCTCTTTTATTAAAATTGGTAACTTGCTCAGCCAGGCGAAAACTGCAATTTCCAGATTTTAGCCAAGAGTAGTTACCTATTTAACAGATAGTATTCCGATTCACCTTGAGACTCTGTCCATTCACCCCGAGACTCTGTCCATTCACCCCGAGACTCTGTCCATTCACCCCGAGACTCTGTCCATTCACCCCGAGACTCTGTCCATTCACCCCGAGACTCTGTCCATTCACCCCGAGACTCTGTCCATTCACCCCGAGACTCTGTCCATTCACTCTTTAGAATCTGCCCATTCACTCTTTAGAATCTGCCCATTCACACTGAGAATCTACCCATTCACCCTTAGAATCTGTATATTCACCCCTAGAATCTACCCATTCACCCCGAGAATCTGCAAATTCTGCCCATTAACAATGAGGCATCTGCCCATTCACCCTAAGAATCTATCCATTTACCCTGAGAATCTGCCCATTCACGCTGAGAATCCCTCCATTCACTCTGAAAATCAGCCCATTCACTCTTGAGAATCTGCTGATTCACCCTGAGAATCTGCTCATTCACTTTTGAGAATCCGTCCATTTACCCTGAGAATCTACCCTTTTACCCTGAGAATCTGCCCACTCACTCTTGATAATCTGCCCATTCACCCTAAGAATCTTCCCATTAACAATGAGGAACCTGCCCATTTACCCTGAGAATCTGCAAATTCACTCTTGGGAATCTACCTATTCACACTGAGAATCTGCCCATTCACTCTTGAGAATCCGCTGATTCACCCTGAGAAACTGACCATTCACCCTGAGAATCTGCCCATTCACCCTGAGAATCTGCCCTTAACCCAGAGTCCAGTGGTGGCGTGCTTTAAATCACTCAGAGTCCAGTGACGGCGTGCTTTACGTCACACAGAGTCCAGTGACGGCGTGCTTTACATCACACAGAGTCCAGTGGCGGTGTGCTTTACGTCACACAGAGTCCAGTGACGGCGTGCTTTACGTCACACAGAGTCCAGTGACGGCGTGCTTTACATCACAGAGTCCAGTGACGGCGTGCTTTACATCACACAGAGTCCAGTGACGGCGTGCGTTACATCACACAGAGTCCAGTGACGGCGTGCGTTACATCACACAGAGTCCAGTGACGGCGTGCTTGACATCACACAGAGTCCAGTGACAGCGTGCTTTACATCACACAGAGTCCAGTGACGGCGTGCCTTACATCACACAGAGTCCAGTGACGGCGTGCTTTACATCACACAGAGTCCAGTGACGGCGTGCTTTACATCACACAGAGTCCAGTGACGGCGTGCTTTACATCACACAGAGTCCAGTGACGGCGTGCGCTACATCACACAGAGTCCAGTGACGGCGTGCTTTACATCACACAGAGTCCAGTGACGGCGTGCTTTACATCACACAGAGTCCAGTGACGGCGTGCGTTACATCACACAGAGTCCAGTGACGGCGTGCGTTACATCACACAGAGTCCAGTGACGGCGTGCGTTACATCACACAGAGTCCAGTGACGGCGTGCTTTACATCACACAGAGTCCAGTGACGGCGTGCGTTACATCACACAGAGTCCAGTGACGGCGTGCGTTACATCACACAGAGTCCAGTGACGGCGTGCGTTACATCACACAGAGTCCAGTGACGGCGTGCTTTACATCACACAGAGTCCAGTGACGGCGTGCCTTACATCACACAGAGTCCAGTGACGGCGTGCTTTACATCACACAGAGTCCAGTGACGGCGTGCTTTACATCACACAGAGTCCAGTGACGGCGTGCGTTACATCACACAGAGTCCAGTGACGGCGTGCGTTACATCACACAGAGTCCAGTGACGGCGTGCGTTACATCACACAGAGTCCAGTGACGGCGTGCGTTACATCACACAGAGTCCAGTGACGGCGTGCGTTACATCACACAGAGTCCAGTGACGGCGTGCTTTACATCACACAGAGTCCAGTGACGGCGTGCTTTACATCACACAGAGTCCAGTGACGGCGTGCTTTACATCACACAGAGTCCAGTGACGGCGTGCTTTACATCACACAGAGTCCAGTGACGGCGTGCTTTACATCACACAGAGTCCAGTGACGGCGTGCGCTACATCACACAGAGTCCAGTGACGGCGTGCTTTACATCACACAGAGTCCAGTGACGGCGTGCTTTACATCACACAGAGTCCAGTGACGGCGTGCGTTACATCACACAGAGTCCAGTGACGGCGTGCGTTACATCACACAGAGTCCAGTGACGGCGTGCGTTACATCACACAGAGTCCAGTGACGGCGTGCTTTACATCACACAGAGTCCAGTGACGGCGTGCCTTACATCACACAGAGTCCAGTGACGGCGTGCTTTACATCACACAGAGTCCAGTGACGGCGTGCTTTACATCACACAGAGTCCAGTGACGGCGTGCTTTACATCCCACAGAGTCCAGTGACGGCGTGCGTTACATCACACAGAGTCCAGTGACGGCGTGCGTTACATCACACAGAGTCCAGTGACGGCGTGCGTTACATCACACAGAGTCCAGTGATGGCGTGCGTTACATCACACAGAGTCCAGTGACGGCGTGCGTTACATCACACAGAGTCCAGTGACGGCGTGCGTTACATCACACAGAGTCCAGTGACGGCGTGCTTTACATCACACAGAGTCCAGTGACGGCGTGCTTTACATCACACAGAGTCCAGTGACGGCGTGCTTTACATCACACAGAGTCCAGTGACGGCGTGCTTTACGTCACCCAGAGTCCAGTGACGGCGTGCTTTACGTCACTCAGAGTCCAGTGACGGCGTGCTTTACATCACTCAGACGACACATGGCATTGCACATGTTGATGTAAGGTTTGTATACAGCTACTCGGCCACTGAAACCTATTTCATGAAGCTTCCAATACACAGTGTTTGTGCGGATATTGCTTCCAGAGTCAGTTTGGAGCTCTGTTGCGAGTGATACAACAAAGAATATGTGGTTTTTACACACTTCAGCACTCGGCGCACCCGATCTATGAGTACGCATGGGCTGCCACTTCATGGCTGGGCTGTTGTTGCTCATAGAGTTCCTTCACAATGATAACACTTTACAGCTGACCAGGGCAGACATTTCACAAACTGATTTATGGCAATGGTGGCACTCTATGACTGTGCCACATTTAATGTCACCAAGCTCTTCGTACGCCCCATTGTACTGCCAGATAAAAAGTTACCCAGAGATACGTTCAGGGGAAACCATATTTGATACTTCGAGCGCGCTCGGTGAAGCAATCAAATCAGACACACCAGACATCTGTGATTCAAAAGATTACTTCCTCTTTTTAATCGGAGTTTACAGTTTATATCGCTTTAGGACATGCGCCACAAAAAAACAGGGTGCTTGAAGGCACTTTGTACCATAAACGGAATTTACAGAACTGAGCACATTTCAATGGTTATACATAAATAAAAAAACATAAGAAGGAGAGCTGAGGGTAAAGCTGCAATCATCTCCTCAGAATGTCACAAGCCATGAATTTATGCTTACTTGTCAAACACTGAAACAAGGACATCCGGTCATCTGTAGCTTGAGACTTGGGTCAAGGTGCCTTCCATCACGAGTTTATGCCGGATTGTCTACACCTATTAGGAATGCAAATACAAAAAGAGAAGTCCTGCGCTTAGTCCCATTACTGCTGGGCCAGCAGCAATGACTACAATACACATCAGCCCCAATATATAGTAAAAACCAAAGAAAAGAAAATGTTACTTGCGCTTTTTCCTTAATCCCTATGTATATTTAGACAAATGGAGGTCATTTAGTTGCTCCAATGGCCATTGGAGGGAATGCCCGCCTGCCAACGTCAAGGCAGACCCCCCTAAGCGGGTCCTAACACTGACCCTTCAGCCTGCTTCCTTGAGCTTCTGGCAAAGATATCTCTAATGAGACAGAAAGGGGTATTTTTTATATACACCCCTTGACGTTGGCAGGCGGGCATTCCCTCCAATGGCCATTGGAGCAACTAAATGACCTCCATTTGTCTAAATATACATAGGGATTAAGGAGAAAGCGCAGGTAACATTTTCTTTTCTTTGGTTTTTACCTATTAGGAATGGCTGAGGTGTCCACATAGTGTATATTGGAGGGCATTATTTGTGTGTCTTTTGGCTTGATAAATATCTGTATTTGGGACCAAAAGGGCAGTTTGCAATACACACACCTGGCTGAAATGACTCCCTATTGTCATTGCCCCTAAAACCTCCCAAAGTTATGATACTGTGGCGGACCACCTGGCACCCCGACTGGGTACCTCCGTCAATCATGCTTCCTAGTATCACCAAGTACCATAAGCACTGTAGCCTCCTTTTGCCGCCACAGCTTGGCTTGGCTCCCAGTGGAAAGACCTCTCCTCCAATAGAGTATCGCAGTGATTATAGCAGTATAGCTGTCCCCCCCCACAGATAGAAACATAGAATGTGACAGCAGATAAGAACCATTTGGCCCATCTAGTCTGCTCAATTTTTGAAATACTTTAAAAATTAGTCCCTGGCCTTATCTTAAGTCTAGGATAGCCTTATGTCTATCCCACGCAAGCTTAAACTCCTGCCCAAAATAGTTTCATGAAATCAGTGCTAGCGGTTGGTCAACTTTGGTAACATAAAAACGAATAAAATACCGAACATAATCCCTAATTACAATGGGTAGCTTGTTCACCTCATCCATGCAAACAAATCCACTGAACAGTGCCCTTCCAGGTTGTGTAGAAATGAATGCATGCAATGATGGAAGACCAGCGGTGTTCAGGAGTTTCAGTGTCCGATTTTAGTTCCATGAGCTCAACGCCCACACACCGCTGCCTGCGTTCGCGGAGAACTCAGACGATCAATTAGAACACTGTGGTGTCAATTGGGCTTAACAAGCTCACGGTGGTCTCTGGTTTGTGCGGTTGTTCGGTTCCCGAAAGGGCATAAAATTTACACGAACCAAGCCTTTTAAACTGTCTTTTACAGGTTTCCCTGTAGGGCCCATAGTCTCTGGGCAGGAGGCTGGCAAGCAGGCTCTTCCAGGAGCCTGTGGCGAGGTCACGTTCGCCACAGATACCGCCACGGTATGAGGCACTGGCCTTGTACATATAAGGCATTGTATGGAGCTGTGTCTCTCCTGGATCAGCACGGCTTCCTTATAGCACAATAATGTCAAAATGTAATACGTCAATACAGCGTGTAACAAGAGCGGTGTTGACCAGTGCGGTATTAACATGAACCTTTTTGTAGTCTCTGGTCCCACTGCCGCTTTTTCTTGAATAGGACGGCCTTGTCTCCTTTGGAGGAGCAGCAATCTTATGTTCTGTGGCAAAACCAACCTCGCCACTGGGCATTGGAGAAGCCTGTTTGCCCGCCTCCTGCCTGCTGACTATGGCCCCTGGGAGATTTGGCCCTTTAAATACAGTATTTGGGCATATTGTATTTTATTATGCTGCTGGCCCTTTAAGAACCATCTGGGGACATACTGTGACTTTTGGGAACAATGCCCCTTTAAGACGGTGTCCCCAGACTTATTTGGGACAATGCTCCTTTAAGACTTTGTCCCTAGTGACCCCAGACTGTTAATATACTGTGTAAATGGGGCTTACTGAACCAAGTACCACACAGGCAGACCACCCAGAAGTGGAAGAGCGCAGGCAATTTACCTCCCAGGCTGGGAGCCTGCTGTAGGTAAACTACCGAACGCTAGGGGGCTGCCGTTCGACAAACGAACACGTGGCGGCTGCCATCTTTAATTCAGCTGAAGTTTTACCTTCTCCAGACTTCAATGCATTCGACAGTTCGAACGCCGTTCGACAGTTCATTCGACAGTTCGACAATTCGAATGGTTGTCGTTCGTGTGTTTGAACTGACTTTAACATGGGAAATAGACCGACCGCACAGCCTGATTCTCTGGAACTCTTTTGAGCATGAAAATGTGCTTGCAGTCGGTCAAATAAGACTTTCCCTTAACTTTTTACCCCTAAACCAATTGCCCTGATTTGTGAGTATGTGTATATTTCAAGCATGCTGATTCTGAAAAAGTTTTATGTGAATGGCATGTATATTTTGGAAGTTATTAATATTTTGTAAAAACTGTATTCCTCTGCCTGTGATAATGAGATTACCCATTGTGTTCAGTAATCATATCACAGGCAGAGGGGAGGATTTTGTGTGGGAGTGTCTGTGTGTATTGTACGAATTGATTGGTTGTATTTCAAAACTCTGTGGGCAGTACTATGTTTGTGGATTGTGAATAAAAGAGGCTGTATGTGCCAGTACAGTCAGTTCTGCTTGACCTCAAAACAAAGTGCCGTCTCGTCATTGGGGGAATTGGATTGTATGCTGATTGCCAGGAGTGTAAGCTGTTCAGCGGTTTACAGCATTCATATGTTTGAGAGCATTCATATGCCTCTCCGGTTCGGTGATTGTGGTGTCTGCTAGAGTGCTTGGAGCCCTCAGGAAGCGTTAGGAGCATCTTTTAACGGAGGTACCCAGTCGGGGGGGGCCGTCAATCCGTTACATGTACCAATCACCCCAACCAGCTTGCAACAGAAGCACAAACACAATACTGGATAAAAAATATTTTATTTTCATGATATAAAAGAATCCTGAGACTTAAAACAACGAGAAAGTGATTCAGGAGAAGCTCTGGCACCGAGTGGAGTGAACACATAGATTAGCAGTGCTGTGTGCCTCGTCCTCATTGAGTGCAGTTATCCTGACAGTCTCTGCCTGTGTGAAACAGGTGGTAAATGCTTACCATTGGGAACATAAGCAGGGCCCCAAACAGAGACCCAGCTTGGATTATACCTCCGCACCACAAGAGGGCACTGTGTCCAGCCTCATGCAGGAGGCTGCCAATGACAACCTTGAGGTATGAGAAAAGTCCAAGGAAGAGTGACCAGGATAAAACCTGTGGACAAACAGAGAAATTCAGAGATACAATACGTACAACAAGGATAGAGAACGTTCAGAGATATGATACGTACAGCGAGGATAGAGGGCGTTCAGAGAAACGATACGTACAGCGAGGATAGAGGGCTGTGGCGAAACCAGCTTCGCCACTGTGAACTGGAGAGGCCTGGCTGCTGGCCTCCTGCCCGCTGACTATGGCCCCTGGACGTGTTGCACTTTAGAAACTATATTTGGGCAGGTAATAATTTGTATTGCTGCTGCTGGCCCTTTAAAAGCAGCGATGGACATATTGGAACTTTTGGGGCTACTGTACCTTTAAGACTGTGGAGCGTAGTACAGTAATCCTGCCTTTAATACTTTAATGTCATGTATGTATTGTTGTATGCAGTTACCTGGGTTATATATATGTACAGCATTCATCTGATTGTTCGGTAGAATCACTCCATTCATTATATTGAGGAAACTACCGAACAACCAGACCACCCAGGAATAAGTGTGCCTCCAATTACAGTTTGCAACAATGTTGCAAACGGGTAATTGGCAATCAGTGTAATGTATTCTTTGTCCTCTGGGTGGCCGCCATTCGGGAAACAAACACGTGGCGGCGGCCATCTTAAACTACCGAACAGCGGTGTTTTGCCGTCGAGTGTCTGGAACTAAAATCGGACACTTGACTAGGCAAACACCGCTGAGACCTCCATAGTTCCAGAAATTCGTATGGAAACTACCGAATGACCCGCCATTCGGTAGAAAGAACCCCATAAACAAGGGAATTCATTCAAACCCTCTCCAGGCTCTATAACACAGGCAATTCGCCTGTTTTCATTCCCTTGTTTGTGACCGACCGCAGGGCCAAAATGCATGGAACTGTTTTCGGATACTTTACCCATGCGGTCGGTCAAATCTTTGGAACCCCATATCTCACGAACCATTCATCCGAATTACTTGAACTTTGGATATGTTGTCCCCCTGAATAAGGGCTATCCAGCGATGCTGGATTTAAAGGTGTACCCCCTGTTTTTGGGGTACATCCAGGAATTGGGGAAAAAGGTGTACCGGATAATTGAGTTTAATGTTATCTGAGGGGAGGGGATGTGTGGGCTGAACCATGTATGTGATTGGTTATTTTATGCCTCCCCCTGGGTGTGGCCTGTATGTGGATTAGTGTAATAAAAGCCAGGCTGGATGAGCCAGTCCAGAGTTCCTGCTTAACCCTCAAAATGAAGTGTCGTCTCGTTCTTGGGGGGGATTGGATTGTAAGCTGACTGCCAAGAGTGTAAGCCGATTTTATGCTTTTCTTGTTCAGCTGTTCCAGTTCGGAGTGTTATTTCGTATCCAGCTCGGGAGTTCTGATGTTCTGCAGTAGCTGTGCCTGTCTCTAGAAAAGGGGATTATCGCCTAAACGGATTTTTCCCCTTTTATGCTGAAACGGTCCGTTACAAGGGCGTTCAGAGAAACGATACGTACAACAAGGATAGAGAACGTTCAGAGATATGATACGTACAGGGAGGATAGAGGACGTTCAGAGAAACGATACGTACAGCGAGGATAGAGGGCGTTCGGAGAAACGATACGTACAACAAGGATAGAGAACGTTCAGAGATACGATACGTACAGCGAGGATAGAGGGCGTTCGGAGAAACGATACGTACAACAAGGATAGAGAACGTTCACAGATATGATACGTACAGGGAGGATAGAGGACGTTCAGAGCAACGATACGTACAGCGAGGATAGAGGGCGTTCAGAGAAACGATACGTACAACAAGGATAGAGAACGTTCAGAGATACGATACGTACAACAAGGATAGAGAACGTTCAGAGATACGATACGTACAGGGAGGATAGAGGGCGTTTAGAGATACGATACGTAAAGCGAGGATAGAGGGCGTTTAGAGATACGATACGTAAAGCGAGGATAGAGGGCGTTCAGAGACACGATACGTACAGCGAGGATAGAGGACGTTTAGAGATACAATACGTAAAGCGAGGATAGAGGGCGTTTCGAGATACGATACGTAAAGCGAGGATAGAGGGCATTTAGAGATACGATACGTACAACGAGGATAGAGGGCATTTAGAGGACGTTCAGAGATACGATACGTACAGCGAGGATAGAGGGCGTTCAGAGATACGATACGTACAGGTAGGATAGAGGGCGTTCAGAGATACGATACGTACAGGTAGGATAGAGGGCGTTTAGAGATACGATACGTAAAGCGAGGATAGAGGACGTTTAGAGATACGATACGTACAGCGAGGATAGAGGGCGTTTAGAGATACGATACGTAAAGCGAGGATAGAGGACGTTTAGAGAGACGATACGTAAAGCGAGGATAGAGGATCTTCAGACATACGATACGTACAGCGAGGATAGAGGGCGTTCAGATATACAATACGTAAAGCGAGGATAGAGGATCTTCAGACATACGATACGTACAGCGAGGATAGAGGGCGTTCAGAGATACAATACGTAGAGCGAGGATAGAGGGCGTTCAGAGATACAATACGTACAATGAGGACAGAGGGCGTTTAGAGATACGATACGTACAGCGAGGATAGAGGGCGTTCAGACATACGATACGTACAGCGAGGATAGAGGGAGTTCAGAGATACGATACGTACAGCGAGGATAGAGGGCGTTTAGAGATACGATACGTAAAGCGAGGATAGAGGGCGTTTAGAGATACGATACGTAAAGCGAGGATAGAGGGCATTTAGAGATACGATATGTAAAGCGAGGATAGAGGGCGTTTAGAGATACGATACGTAAAGCGAGGATAGAAGGCGTTCAGAGATACGATACGTAAAGCGAGGATAGAGGGCGTTCAGAGATACAATACGTAAAGCGAGGATAGAGGACGTTTAGAGATACGATACGTAAAGCGAGGATAGAGGGCGTTCAGAGATACGATACGTAAAGCGAGGATAGAGGGCATTCAGAGATACGATACGTACAACGAGGATAGAGGGCATTTAGAGGACGTTCAGAGATACGATACGTACAGCGAGGATAGAGGGCGTTCAGAGATACGATACGTACAGGTAGGATAGAGGGCGTTCAGAGATACGATACGTACAGGTAGGATAGAGGGCGTTCAGAGATACGATACGTACAGGTAGGATAGAGGGCGTTCAGAGATACGATACGTACAGGGAGGATAGAGGGCGTTTAGAGATACGATACGTAAAGCGAGGATAGAGGACGTTCAGAGATACGATACGTACAGCGAGGATAGAGGGCGTTTAGAGATACAATACGTAAAGCGAGGATAGAGGACGTTTAGAGATACGATACGTAAAGCGAGGATAGAGGGCGTTCAGAGATACGATACGTAAAGCGAGGATAGAGGGCGTTCAGAGATACGATACGTACAGGTAGGATAGAGGGCGTTCAGAGATACGATACGTACAGGGAGGATAGAGGGCGTTCAGAGATACGATACGTACAGGTAGGATAGAGGGCGTTCAGAGATACGATACGTACAGGGAGGATAGAGGGCGTTTAGAGATACGATACGTACAGGGAGGGTAGAGGGCGTTTAGAGATACGATACGTAAAGCGAGGATAGAGGACGTTTAGAGATACGATACGTAAAGCGAGGATAGAGTGCGTTCAGAGATACAATAAGTAAAGCGAGGATAGAGGATCTTCAGACATACGATACGTACAGCGAGGATAGAGGATGTTCAGACATACGATACGTACAGCGAGGATAGAGGGCGTTCAGAGATACGATATGTAAAGCGAGGATAGAGGATGTTCAGACATACGATACGTACAGCGAGGATAGAGGGCGTTCAGAGATACGATACGTACAGCGAGGATAGAGGGCGTTTAGAGATACGATACGTAAAGCGAGGATAGAGGGCGTTCAGAGATACGATACGTACAGCGAGGATAGAGGGCGTTTAGAGATACAATACGTAAAGCGAGGATAGAGGATGTTCAGACATACGATACGTACAGCGAGGATAGAGGGCGTTCAGAGATACAATACCTAAAGCGAGGATAGAGGACGTTTAGAGATACGATACGTAAAGCGAGGATAGAGGGCGTTCAGAGATACGATACGTACAGCGAGGATAGAGGGCGTTTAGAGATACAATACGTAAAGCGAGGATAGAGGACGTTTAGAGATACGATACGTAAAGCGAGGATAGAGGGCGTTCAGAGATACGATACGTAAAGCGAGGATAGAGGGCGTTCAGAGATACGATACGTGCAGGGAGGATAGAGGATGGTTAGAGATACGATACGTAAAGCGACGATAGAGGATTTTTAGAGATACAATACGTAAAGCGAGGATAGAGGACGTTTAGAGATACGATACGTAAAGCGAGGATAGAGGACGTTTAGAGATACGATACGTAAAGCGAGGATAGAGGACGTTTAGAGATACGATACGTAAAGCGAGGATAGAGGAAGTTTAGAGATACGATACGTAAAGCGAGGATAGAGGACGTTTAGAGATACAATACGTAAAGCGAGGATAGAGGATCTTCAGACATACAATACGTACAGGGAGGATAGAGGACGTTTAGAGATACGATACGTAAAGCGAGGATAGAGGATGTTCAGACATACGATACGTACAGCGAGGATAGAGGGCGTTCAGAGATACAATACGTAAAGCGAGGATAGAGGGCGTTCAGAGATACGATATGTACAGCGAGGATAGAGGGCGTTCAGAGATACGATACGTACAGGGAGGATAGAGGATGGTTAGAGATACGATACGTAAAGCGAGGATAGAGGACGTTTAGAGATACGATACGTAAAGCGAGGATAGAGGACGTTTAGAGATACAATACGTAAAGCGAGGATAGAGGATCTTCAGACATACAATACGTACAGGGAGGATAGAGGACGTTTAGAGATACGATACGTAAAGCGAGGATAGAGGATGTTCAGACATACGATACGTACAGCGAGGATAGAGGGCGTTCAGAGATACAATACGTAAAGCGAGGATAGAGGGCGTTCAGAGATACGATATGTACAGCGAGGATAGAGGGCGTTCAGAGATACGATACGTACAGGGAGGATAGAGGATGGTTAGAGATACGATACGTAAAGCGAGGATAGAGGACGTTTAGAGATACGATACGTAAAGCGAGGATAGAGGGCGTTCAGAGATACGATACGTAAAGCGAGGATAGAGGGCGTTCAGAGATACGATACGTAAAGCGAGGATAGAGGGCGTTCAGAGATACGATACGTACAGCGAGGATAGAGGGCGTTCAGAGATACGATACGTACAGCGAGGATAGAGGATGGTTAGAGATACGATACGTAAAGCGAGGATAGAGGACGGTTAGAGATACGATACGTAAAGCGAGGATAGAGGACGTTCAGAGATACGATACGTAAAGCGAGGATAGAGGGCGTTCAGATATACGATACGTAAAGCGAGGATAGAGGGCGTTCAGATATACGATACGTAAAGCGAGGATAGAGGGCGTTCAGAGATACGATACTTAAAGCGAGGATAGAGGGCGTTCAGAGATACGATACGTAAAGCGAGGATAGAGGGCATTCAGAGATACGATACGTACAACGAGGATAGAGGGCATTTAGAGGACGTTCAGAGATACGATACGTACAGCGAGGATAGAGGGCGTTCAGAGATACGATACGTACAGGTAGGATAGAGGGCGTTCAGAGATACGATACGTACAGGTAGGATAGAGGGCGTTCAGAGATACGATACGTACAGGGAGGATAGAGGGCGTTCAGAGATACGATACGTACAGGGAGGATAGAGGGCGTTTAGAGATACGATACGTAAAGCGAGGATAGAGGACGTTTAGAGATACGATACGTAAAGCGAGGATAGAGTGCGTTCAGAGATACAATAAGTAAAGCGAGGATAGAGGATCTTCAGAGATACGATACGTACAGCGAGGATAGAGGGCATTTAGAGGGCGTTCAGAGATACGATACGTACAGCGAGGATAGAGGATGTTCAGACATACGATACGTACAGCGAGGATAGAGGGCGTTCAGAGATACGATATGTAAAGCGAGGATAGAGGATGTTCAGACATACGATACGTACAGCGAGGATAGAGGGCGTTTAGAGATACAATACCTAAAGCGAGGATAGAGGACGTTTAGAGATACGATACGTAAAGCGAGGATAGAGGGCGTTCAGAGATACGATACGTACAGGTAGGATAGAGGGCGTTCAGAGATACGATACATACAGGGAGGATAGAGGGCGTTTAGAGATACAATACGTAAAGCAAGGATAGAGGACGTTTAGAGATACGATACGTAAAGCGAGGATAGAGTGCGTTCAGAGATACAATACGTAAAGCGAGGATAGAGGATCTTCAGACATACGATACGTACAGCGAGGATAGAGGGCATTTAGAGGGCGTTCAGAGATACGATACGTACAGCGAGGATAGAGGATGTTCAGACATACGATACGTACAGCGAGGATAGAGGGCGTTCAGAGATACGATATGTAAAGCGAGGATAGAGGATGTTCAGACATACGATACGTACAGCGAGGATAGAGGGCGTTTAGAGATACAATACCTAAAGCGAGGATAGAGGACGTTTAGAGATACGATACGTAAAGCGAGGATAGAGGGCGTTCAGAGATACGATACGTACATCGAGGATAGAGGGCGTTTAGAGATACAATACGTAAAGCGAGGATAGAGGACGTTTAGAGATACGATACGTAAAGCGAGGATAGAGGGCGTTCAGAGATACGATACGTAAAGCGAGGATAGAGGGCGTTCAGAGATACGATACGTACAGGGAGGATAGAGGATGGTTAGAGATACGATACGTAAAGCGAGGATAGAGGATGTTTAGAGATACAATACGTAAAGCGAGGATAGAGGACGTTTAGAGATACGATACGTAAAGCGAGGATAGAGGATCTTCAGACATACAATACGTACAGGGAGGATAGAGGATGTTCAGACATACGATACGTACAGCGAGGATAGAGGGCGTTCAGAGATACAATACGTAAAGCGAGGATAGAGGGCGTTCAGAGATACGATACGTACAGCGAGGATAGAGGGCGTTCAGAGATACGATACGTACAGGGAGGATAGAGGATGGTTAGAGATACGATACGTAAAGCGAGGATAGAGGACGTTTAGAGATACGATACGTAAAGCGCGGATAGAGGGCGTTCAGATATACGATACGTAAAGCGAGGATAGAGGGCGTTCAGAGATACGATACGTAAAGCGAGGATAGAGGGCGTTCAGAGATACGATACGTACAGGGAGGATAGAGGATGGTTAGAGATACGATATGTAAAGCGAGGATAGAGGGCGTTTAGAGATACGATACGTAAAGCGAGGATAGAGGACGTTTAGAGATACGATCCGTAAAGCGAGGATAGAGGACGTTTAGAGATACGATACGTAAAGCGAGGATAGAGGACGTTTAGAGATACGATACGTAAAGCGAGCAGAGGACGTTTAGAGATACGATACGTAAAGCGAGGATAGAGGGCGTTCAGAGATACGATACGTAAAGCGAGGATAGAGGACGTTTAGAGATACAATACGTACTGCGAGGATAGAGGACGTTTAGAGATACAATACGTACTGCGAGGATAGAGGACGTTTAGAGATACGATACGTACAGCGAGGATAGAGGACGTTTAGAGATACATACGTAAAGCGAGGATAGAGGACGTTTAGAGATACATACGTAAAGCGAGGATAGAGGACGTTTAGAGATACGATACGTACTGCGAGGATAGAGGACGTTTAGAGATACGATACGTAAAGCGAGGATAGAGGGCGTTCAGAGATACAATACGTAAAGCGAGGATAGAGGGCGTTCAGAGATACGATACGTAAAGCGAGGATAGAGGACGTTTAGAGATACGATACGTAAAGCGAGGATAGAGGACGTTCAGAGATACGATACGTAAAGCGAGGATAGAGGGCGTTCAGAGATACGATACGTAAAGCGAGGATAGAGGATCTTCAGACATACGATACGTACAGCGAGGATAGAGGGCATTTAGAGGGCGTTCAGAGATACGATACGTACAGCGAGGATAGAGGATGTTCAGACATACGATACGTACAGCGAGGATAGAGGGCGTTCAGAGATACGATATGTAAAGCGAGGATAGAGGGCGTTCAGAGATACGATACGTACATCGAGGATAGAGGGCGTTTAGAGATACAATACGTAAAGCGAGGATAGAGGACGTTTAGAGATACGATACGTAAAGCGAGGATAGAGGGCGTTCAGAGATACGATACGTAAAGCGAGGATAGAGGGCGTTCAGAGATACGATACGTACAGGGAGGATAGAGGATGGTTAGAGATACGATACGTAAAGCGAGGATAGAGGATGTTTAGAGATACAATACGTAAAGCGAGGATAGAGGACGTTTAGAGATACGATACGTAAAGCGAGGATAGAGGATCTTCAGACATACAATACGTACAGGGAGGATAGAGGATGTTCAGACATACGATACGTACAGCGAGGATAGAGGGCGTTCAGAGATACAATACGTAAAGCGAGGATAGAGGGCGTTCAGAGATACGATACGTACAGCGAGGATAGAGGGCGTTCAGAGATACGATACGTACAGGGAGGATAGAGGATGGTTAGAGATACGATACGTAAAGCGAGGATAGAGGACGTTTAGAGATACGATACGTAAAGCGCGGATAGAGGGCGTTCAGATATACGATACGTAAAGCGAGGATAGAGGGCGTTCAGAGATACGATACGTACAGGGAGGATAGAGGATGGTTAGAGATACGATATGTAAAGCGAGGATAGAGGGCGTTTAGAGATACGATACGTAAAGCGAGGATAGAGGACGTTTAGAGATACGATACGTAAAGCGAGGATAGAGGACGTTTAGAGATACGATACGTAAAGCGAGGATAGAGGACGTTTAGAGATACGATACGTAAAGCGAGCAGAGGACGTTTAGAGATACGATACGTAAAGCGAGGATAGAGGGCGTTCAGAGATACGATACGTAAAGCGAGGATAGAGGACGTTTAGAGATACAATACGTACTGCGAGGATAGAGGACGTTTAGAGATACAATACGTACTGCGAGGATAGAGGACGTTTAGAGATACGATACGTACAGCGAGGATAGAGGACGTTTAGAGATACATACGTAAAGCGAGGATAGAGGACGTTTAGAGATACATACGTAAAGCGAGGATAGAGGACGTTTAGAGATACGATACGTACTGCGAGGATAGAGGACGTTTAGAGATACGATACGTAAAGCGAGGATAGAGGGCGTTCAGAGATACAATACGTAAAGCGAGGATAGAGGGCGTTCAGAGATACGATACGTAAAGCGAGGATAGAGGGCGTTTAGAGATACGATACGTAAAGCGAGGATAGAGGACGTTCAGAGATACGATACGTAAAGCGAGGATAGAGGACGTTTAGAGATACGATACGTAAAGTGAGGATAGAGGACGTTTAGAGATACGATACGTAAAGCGAGGATAGAGGACGTTTAGAGATACAATACGTAAAGCGAGGATAGAGGATGTTTAGACATACGATACGTACAGGGAGGATAGAGGGCGTTTAGAGATACAATACGTAAAGCGAGGATAGAGGATGTTCAGACATACGATACGTAAAGCGAGGATAGAGGGTGTTCAGAGATACGACACGTAAAGAGAGGATAGAGGACGTTTAGAGATACGATACGTAAAGCGAGGATAGAGGACGTTCAGAGATACGATACGTACAGCAAGGATAGAGGACGTTTAGAGATACGATATGTACAGCGAGGATAGAGGGCGTTTAGAGATACGATATGTACAGCGAGGATAGAGGGCGTTTAGAGATACGATACGTACAGCGAGGATAGAGGATCTTCAGACATACGATACATACAGGGAGGATAGAGGACGTTTAGAGATACGATACGTAAAGCGAGGATAGAGGATCTTCAGACATACGATACGTACAGCGAGGATAGAGGGCGTTCAGAGATACGATACGTAAAGCGAGGATAGAGGATGTTCAGAGATACGATACGTAAAGCGAGGATAGAGGGCGTTTAGAGATACAATATGTAAAGCGAGGATAGAGGACGTTTAGAGATACGATACGTAAAGCGAGGATAGAGGATGGTTAGAGATACGATACGTAAAGCGAGGATAGAGGATGGTTAGAGATACGATACGTAAAGCGAGGATAGAGGATGGTTAGAGATACGATACGTAAAGCGAGGATAGAGGATGGTTAGAGATACGATACGTAAAGCGAGGATAGAGGATGGTTAGAGATACGATACGTAAAGCGAGGATAGAGGATGGTTAGAGATACGATACGTAAAGCGAGGATAGAGGATGGTTAGAGATACGATACGTAAAGCGAGGATAGAGGATGGTTAGAGATACGATACGTACAGCGAGGATAGTGGGCGTTCAGAGATACGATACGTACAGCGAGGATAGAGGGCGTTTAGAGATACAATACGTAAAGCGAGGATAGAGGGCGTTCAGACATACGATACGTAAAGCGAGGATAGAGGATGGTTAGAGATACGATACGTAAAGCGAGGATAGAGGGCGTTCAGAGATACGATACGTAAAGCGAGGATAGAGGGCGTTCAGACATACGATACGTAAAGCGAGGATAGAGGATGGTTAGAGATACGATACGTAAAGCGAGGATAGAGGATGGTTAGAGATACGATACGTAAAGCGAGGAGAGAGGATGGTTAGAGATACGATACGTAAAGCGAGGATAGAGGATGGTTAGAGATACGATACGTAAAGCGAGTGTGGCAAACCTAGCCACTTCTGAACTATATTCATTGCAGGTTGTCCGTAGGCTGAATGTATAACGTGTTCCGTTGACTGTATGTGTATTGTATTGTGACCGTTCGCATGCTGGCAGCCGTATGCCGCCAGCATACAAAGCATTCGTACGACGAAACACGGCTATCCTGGCCGTTCGCCGTACGAATGTGGACTCCCCAGGTAGACCACACATTCACAGGTCGTGTGGCACCAATTAACCGGTTGCAACATTGTTGCAATCGGTAATTAAGGGCTCTCCTAGGTGGCCGTCGATCCACTACCGACCATGCGGCGGTCGGCCATCTTGGATCCTTTGTCTCTGCAGCGGTGTTCGGTCGTCGAGAGCCTGGAACTGGAAACGGCTACTCAGTGATCCGAACACCGCTGGACTTCCAGAGCGTTCGGGAGTACCGCGTTCGGTACATTATGTGTCCCGTACTTATTCGGTACTTTTAAACTCACCTTGATGTTTAAATGTATTATGTGCGGCGTTCGGTCAATTCAGCTGGGATCGGAGCGGTATTCTCACAAAGTGTGCGCCCCGACCCCAGCTATCTACCGAACGTTCGGTTATTCTAAAGTGCCGAATATTACGGGAATTATGTATTTTAATGTCAATTGTCGGTTTTGCTGCACGAGGGGATAATCCACTTAATCGTCCATTTTAGTGGGAGTATCCTTCTCGTGCAGCGATGCCTGTTGGGAAAGTCACAATGCATGTTGGGAGAAATCCCCTGGAATATCTGTATGGAAACCCCTTGCATGGGGAACTGCATAAATACGCTGCCTGTGAATAAACAGAGTTAGTTGACTCCCAAACTGTGTTTCGTCCGGTTATTGGGAGGATTGGGGATATTGCCTTGCTTTCTACTCTGACTGTGGATTTCCTAGATGTACCAACGGATATCGTATGCTGATACATTGCATTCCGTTACAATTGGTGGCAAGCGACGGGATCCGAACCTTACAGCCGAAAAGCAGCGTTCGTGTAAACTGGAACTACCGAACAAGGAAAGCAAGGGCAATTCGTATGGAGATTGACTATACCATACTGAAACGACAGACTTTAAAAGAACTATTGGAAGCCAGGGGTAAGATAGCCAGCAACAAATCTAAGGCTGTGCTGATCGCAGAACTGATGGAGGGAGACCAAGCCCGCAGCGCTACACCCCCACCAGCCATGGAAGAGACCCCATTCCAAAAAGAGCTACGAACCAGGTTGGCGTTCCTACCACAACCATTACCGCTGGAAATAATGACCGTGATGATATCGGATGTACAGGATTATCTGATGGCAACCAGCACACCAGCAACACCGCCTAGGGCAGAGTCTGTTACTGCCTCCACCTACGGACAGGTAAAGCCCAAAGTCCCACATCACGCATTTAAAGCGTTTTGTGAAGAAAAGGACGAAATTGATGGGTATTTGCAGGACTTTGAGCGGCTGTGCGATTTGCACGATTTGGAACCCGCCACATGGGTGCCGCTGCTGGCAGGCAAATTATCCGGTAGGGCAGCTGAAGCCTACCGTGCTGTACCCCGAGAGGACAGCAAAGATTACCCTAAGGTAAAGAGGGCGATCTTAGAGAGGTATGCTATTACCCCAGAGGCGTACCGGCGGAAATTCCGGGGCTTACGCAAGCCTGAGAAAGATTCACATGCAGAATGGGCGCACAAGCTGGACCAAGCATCACTAGGCTGGATACAGGCCAGCAACGCTACAAACATGGAGGAGTTGAGGCAGTTAATGCTGCTGGAACAGTTTTTTAATGGTTTGTCCCCGGAAGCACAAGAATGGGTGAGGGACCGTAAACCACTCACCCTACCCGAAGCCGCTAAATTGGCGGATCAGCATTTTGATGCCAGGAGGCATCACGGTGCCCAAAATAAGACTCTCACTCGGATTACAGGGACACCCAATACTTTTATCCCTACCAGCCCCACCGTACCCCTGCACCGGCCAGCACAGAATACTCCACCACCCCCCTCCCGATACAACGGTCGGGCGAACATTCAGTGTCACACATGCAAACAGTGGGGGCACATTTCTCGAGAGTGCACCCAAAACAGGAGCAGGCAAGCTTGGAATCAAGTGCGACAAAATTTGGCACCCAGGGCTGCTGCGCACCATTACCAGGTAGCCCCCGCCACCCAAGAATTGCTGAGTGCTCAAATTGAGGAGCCTCTTGGGGTGCTGCATGAGGTAATGTCGGTCAGGGCCACCGACAACCGACAACATCACCGGCAGCTGGTAACCCTGGAGGGGAAGGAGGTACAAGGGCTCCGGGATTCAGGAGCCACTCTAACTTTGGTTGCGCCACATTTGGTACCAGGCACAACCCACACTGGCGGCTCAGTGGCAGTACGGGTGGCAGGGGGAGCAGTATACCGGCTACCTACTGCCAAGGTTCATTTGGATTGGGGTGTGGGAGAGGGAACTGTGGAAGTGGGGCTGATGCAGAATTTACCTGCAGATGTTGTGCTGGGGAATGACTTGGGCCAAATGACTTCCGCTTTTATTCCCCAGGCTCCGTACCAGGAGGCACACCCCGTAACCACCCGACAACAGGCTCGCACCACGGCTACACCGATACACTCTGAGGCTCAGGTAAGAGACCCTGTTTCCCAACTGACCCCCATGTCCTGGGATACCCCGACGACTTTTGCGACCGAAGTCCAGACCGATCCCACCCTCCAAGTATATAGGGACAGGGCCCAAACAGACCAAGCAGGGCTAGAGGGGGAGCGGTTCATCTGGGAGAAAGAGTTGCTATACCGGGTCACGGCAAAAGATGTGGGGGGGTCTGTCACCTTAACTAATAAACAGCTAGTGGTACCCCAGAAATATAGACAGGAGCTGCTGAGAATTGCGCATGACATTCCCTTGTCAGGACACCTAGGGATGACCCGTACCCGATACCGTTTGACCCATGCCTTCTTCTGGCCCGGGATCTCTCAGGATGTGCGCCAGTATTGCACCTCCTGCGACGTCTGCCAGCGTGTAGGTAAAAGAGGGGATCGCCACAAGGCCAGGCTATGTCCCCTACCCATCATTGCGGAACCCTTCAGCCGAGTAGCGGTGGATATCGTAGGGCCCTTGCCAAAACCCAGTCCCTCTGGCAAAAGATATATTCTGACTATAGTGGATTACGCCACCAGGTACCCCGAAGCTGTAGCTCTCTCTAATATCCACGCTGAGACCGTAGCGGAAGCCTTAATGAAGGTATTTTCCCGGGTAGGGTTTCCCCAAGAGATCATCTCAGACCGAGGTACCCAATTTACGGCCGAAGTTACCCAACATCTGTGGAAGGTGTGTGGCATTAAGCCAATAGTTAATTCCGCCTACCACCCCCAGTCCAATGGGCTATGTGAGCGGTTCAACGGGACGCTGAAGCAGATGCTTCGGACGTTCGGGGAGACCCACAAAGACTGGGAGAGGTTCCTGCCTCACCTACTTTTTGCTTATAGAGAGGTTCCCCAGGAGTCAACAGGATTCTCCCCGTTTGAGCTACTATTTGGGAGGAGGGTGCGAGGACCCTTGAATTTGATTAGGGAACACTGGGAGGGAGAGAGTCCCACTAACGAAACCCCTATCATATCATACGTCCTGGAGTTCAGGGACCGTCTGGAGGCGCTAACCCAGGCTGTACACACCAACCTCCAGGCGGCCCAGCAACGCCAGCGGCGCTGGTACGATAGAGGAGCCAGGGACCGCAGCTTTCAGGTGGGACAGAAGGTCTTGATCTTAAAGCCCGTCCGCACCGATAAGCTGCAGGCCATCTGGCAAGGCCCATACCAGGTAGTGGAGCAGCGATGCGACACTACCTATGTGATCGGCCCCTGCTCAGGGGTAGGGAAGAGACGCATGCTCCACGTGAACATGCTCAAACCCTACCATGAGAGGATCGAGGATGTGACGGCAATCTGTGCCTCCTCCTCGGAGGATCAGGAGAACCTACCCTTACCTGACCTACTAGAACCCGAGGAACAGATAGAGCCTTCCCGGGGAGTCCAGCTGGGGGAGCGGCTAAGCCCCCAGGAGCGTGCCCAGGTACAGGCGCTGATTGTAGCCAAAGGGACTACCTTCTCCAATTTACCTGGGTACACTCCTTTAGCCACTCACCGAGTAGAGACCCCGGGACAGCTACCTATGCGCCAAGCTCCATATAGGGTTCCGGAATCAGTCCGTACCCATATGAAAGCCGAACTAGACGAAATGCTGCAGCTAGGGGTTATCGAACCCTCCGATAGCCCCTGGGCATCGCCGGTAGTCCTGGTACCTAAAAAGGATGGCACCACCCGATTCTGTGTCGACTACCGGAGGCTAAATGACAAAACGGTGTCTGATGCCTACCCGATGCCCCGGATAGACGAGCTGTTAGATAAGATGGCACGGGGCCAGTACCTCACTACCATTGATCTGTGTAAGGGGTACTGGCAGATTCCTCTAGCCGATGACGCCATCCCCAAGTCGGCGTTTGTCACCCCGTTCGGCCTGTACCAATTCAAGGTCATGCCTTTCGGGATGAAAAACGCTCCGGCTACCTTTCAGCGGATGGTAGATCGGCTACTGGACGGTTTTCAGGAGTATGCCTGTGCTTATCTAGATGATATAGCCATCTTCAGCCAGACCTGGGAAGACCACCTACACCACATAGGGGCGATCCTAGATCGCATTGGGGAGGCTGGGTTAACCCTAAAACCTAGCAAGTGCCACATAGGTATGGCCGAGGTACAGTATCTGGGCCACCGTGTAGGATGTGGGCAGCAGAGGCCTGAGCCAGCCAAGATTGAGGCCGTAGCAAAGTGGCCTACCCCCAGGACTAAGACCCAGGTGCTGGCGTTCTTAGGGACGGCAGGCTATTACAGGAAGTTCGTCCCCGACTATAGCACCCTGGCCAAACCCCTAACGGACCTGACCAAAAAGAACCTTCCCCGACTGGTTGTCTGGGCCCCAGAGTGTGAGCAGGCATTCCAACAACTCAAAACAGCTCTCACCAATGCTCCTGTGTTAACTGCTCCTGATCCAACTAAAAGATTTCTTGTTCACACAGACGCTTCCATGTTTGGATTGGGGGCAGTACTGAGCCAAGTGGGAGCCGATGGCGGAGAACACCCCGTAGCCTATCTAAGCCGCAAGCTACTACCCCGGGAAGTGAGCTACGCCGCCATCGAGAAAGAATGCCTGGCCGTGGTGTGGGCCCTTAAAAAGTTGCAGCCATATCTGTACGGACAACCTTTTTCCTTACTCACAGATCACAACCCGTTAGTGTGGCTAAACCGTGTGTCCGGAGACAATGCCCGGCTGCTGCGCTGGAGTTTGGCGCTGCAGCCCTTTGACTTTACCATCCATTACCGGCCAGGAAAACAAAACGGTAACGCTGACGGGTTATCCAGACAGACTGAACTCGAGAAGTGATCTGTGAGTACTCTCCCGGACATCCCCAAGCCGATCCGTTGGGATCAGACTGTGTATGCCGGCTTGGTTCTGGGGGAGCATTGTGGCAAACCTAGCCACTTCTGAACTATATTCATTGCAGGTTGTCCGTAGGCTGAATGTATAACGTGTTCCGTTGACTGTATGTGTATTGTATTGTGACCGTTCGCATGCTGGCAGCCGTATGCCGCCAGCATACAAAGCATTCGTACGACGAAACACGGCTATCCTGGCCGTTCGCCGTACGAATGTGGACTCCCCAGGTAGACCACACATTCACAGGTCGTGTGGCACCAATTAACCGGTTGCAACATTGTTGCAATCGGTAATTAAGGGCTCTCCTAGGTGGCCGTCGATCCACTACCGACCATGCGGCGGTCGGCCATCTTGGATCCTTTGTCTCTGCAGCGGTGTTCGGTCGTCGAGAGCCTGGAACTGGAAACGGCTACTCAGTGATCCGAACACCGCTGGACTTCCAGAGCGTTCGGGAGTACCGCGTTCGGTACATTATGTGTCCCGTACTTATTCGGTACTTTTAAACTCACCTTGATGTTTAAATGTATTATGTGCGGCGTTCGGTCAATTCAGCTGGGATCGGAGCGGTATTCTCACAAAGTGTGCGCCCCGACCCCAGCTATCTACCGAACGTTCGGTTATTCTAAAGTGCCGAATATTACGGGAATTATGTATTTTAATGTCAATTGTCGGTTTTGCTGCACGAGGGGATAATCCACTTAATCGTCCATTTTAGTGGGAGTATCCTTCTCGTGCAGCGATGCCTGTTGGGAAAGTCACAATGCATGTTGGGAGAAATCCCCTGGAATATCTGTATGGAAACCCCTTGCATGGGGAACTGCATAAATACGCTGCCTGTGAATAAACAGAGTTAGTTGACTCCCAAACTGTGTTTCGTCCGGTTATTGGGAGGATTGGGGATATTGCCTTGCTTTCTACTCTGACTGTGGATTTCCTAGATGTACCAACGGATATCGTATGCTGATACATTGCATTCCGTTACAGCGAGGATAGAGGATGGTTAGAGATACGATACGTAAAGCGAGGATAGAGGGCGTTTAGAGATACGATACGTACAGCGAGGATAGAGGGCGTTCAGAGATACGATACGTACAGCGAGGATAGAGGGCGTTCAGAGATACGATACGTACAGCGGGGATAGAGGATCTTCAGACATACGATACATACAGGGAGGATAGAGGACGTTTAGAGATACGATACGTAAAGCGAGGATAGAGGATCTTCAGACATACGATACGTACAGCGAGGATAGAGGGCGTTCAGAGATACGATACGTAAAGCGAGGATAGAGGATGTTCAGAGATACATACGTAAAGCGAGGATAGAGGACGTTTAGAGATACGATACGTACTGCGAGGATAGAGGACGTTTAGAGATACGATACGTAAAGCGAGGATAGAGGGCGTTCAGAGATACAATACGTAAAGCGAGGATAGAGGGCGTTCAGAGATACGATACGTAAAGCGAGGATAGAGGGCGTTTAGAGATACGATACGTAAAGCGAGGATAGAGGACGTTCAGAGATACGATACGTAAAGCGAGGATAGAGGGCGTTCAGAGATACGATACGTAAAGCGAGGATAGAGGACGTTTAGAGATACGATACGTAAAGTGAGGATAGAGGACGTTTAGAGATACGATACGTAAAGCGAGGATAGAGGACGTTTAGAGATACAATACGTAAAGCGAGGATAGAGGATGTTTAGACATACGATACGTACAGGGAGGATAGAGGGCGTTTAGAGATACAATACGTAAAGCGAGGATAGAGGATGTTCAGACATACGATACGTAAAGCGAGGATAGAGGGTGTTCAGAGATACGACACGTAAAGAGAGGATAGAGGACGTTTAGAGATACGATACGTAAAGCGAGGATAGAGGGCGTTCAGAGATACGATACGTACAGCAAGGATAGAGGACGTTTAGAGATACGATATGTACAGCGAGGATAGAGGGCGTTTAGAGATACGATATGTACAGCGAGGATAGAGGGCGTTTAGAGATACGATACGTACAGCGAGGATAGAGGATCTTCAGACATACGATACATACAGGGAGGATAGAGGACGTTTAGAGATACGATACGTAAAGCGAGGATAGAGGATCTTCAGACATACGATACGTACAGCGAGGATAGAGGGCGTTCAGAGATACGATACGTAAAGCGAGGATAGAGGATGTTCAGAGATACGATACGTAAAGCGAGGATAGAGGGCGTTTAGAGATACAATATGTAAAGCGAGGATAGAGGACGTTTAGAGATACGATACGTAAAGCGAGGATAGAGGATGGTTAGAGATACGATACGTAAAGCGAGGATAGAGGATGGTTAGAGATA